>NC_045030.1:114651832-114663186 GCF_008632895.1 Mastomys coucha
TCTTTCTTCTCTTCTTTTCTTTTTCTTTTATTTCTTTTCATTTTTTGCTTATGTAAAAAAATTTCCTTCTGTGAGCTTTATTCTTTTCTCCTGGTTTAATAGAAGTTTACTGCTCCAAACTTCTCCCTAGCCTGAAAAAAAGAGAGGCACCTGGACAAAAGGGAAGAAGCTCTAGTAATTAATCCTTTATTTAATCTCCTGCTGTTTTAGGATGACATGCTAAATGCCACAGAGACTGCAGTTTCTGGCCTCAGAGGAACACCAAAGGCAGGTCAGCTACAGTAATAAAGTAACTTAGACTTAGATAAGTGAACTTTTAATTATTGCACAGTAACTTTTAATATTTCCTAAGACAATAGTCTTAGCCCTATATCTCCTAAGACAAAAGTATTACCCTCTTCCAACACTCTTCCCCCAATGCTGCATCAAGAAGATCTTGCTGGGGCTTGCCCCCAGTAGATGCGAGAAAGAAAATGCAAGTTTCATCACATGATGAAACTTGATGTGAAATGTGAAAAAAAATAAAATATAAAAGTAAAAAACCCTATCTTGAATATCTTATTTATTTTAAAATTACATATTATACATATGAGCAAGAATGGACTTTACTTGTGAAAGGAATTCATGACCATAGAGGCATTGTAAGGACTTTGAAATCTGGGGGGAAACATAGCTTAATATGGGAGAGGAGGATATATGTGAAGGTCTTCAGAAGGAAGGGAGGGATAAAGAAAAAAGATACATTAACTCAAAGAGCCCAAACAAAGCCGATAGATACCTAACTTTCTCAGTTCCAAAGATCTGGTGAGATGTTTCACCTAAGTTATTTAATTTTACATTGCTAAGGAGCCAGATAATTGGGTAGGATCAAAATGTTCTCTTGTACCTACTGGGTAGAAGAAGGATTAAACTTGTCTTCCCAGTCTCATAACCCTTCACCCACCTCCACCTCACTGAGACCAGTGCATTCCAACCTCTTCAGCAGGGCTGTTGGTTCACTCTAGTGAACAAACTGTAAAAGGTATATGACTTGATTTATTAGAGATATAGTGAGGGTGCTAGAGGGTCTCTGATCTAGCAAAGACGGGCCACTTTTCAGCAAATCAATTTGCCAGCCATAGAGACAGATTTGATCTCCAATGCCAGTGAAACACTTTTCTAAACACATTTCTAAATTTTAGACATTCTAAGAATTCTAATCTGCAAAACGGACTTCATTCATCCTCAAAACAATAGGAAAATAGAATTTATGTAAATGAGATGGAGGTGTGTGTGTGTGTGGGGGGGTGTACTATGAACTTGGCCCTTTTTGAAATGTCTTATTTAGGGTTGGGTGACAGAAAATCTGGGCAAAGAAATGCCATAAGGTTACATAGTGCAACAGATCTCAGAGATTTATTGGAAAGAGGTATACAAAGGCCACCTTTGAGGGAGAATGGAGGAGAAAGATAGCAGGTGGTAAAGGCATGGCTATATAAAGGGGTATAGCACACGTGAATAAGGAGAAAACATGACTACTGGTAAAAGTAGAAATATTTTTCCTTTGGGAGCTGGAAATGACATGGCTGCCAACATTGAATTGCTGATGGTTAGTTTGAAAATGGGGCACGTTTCTGAAATATGGGTGACTCTTGCTTTTCTAGCATTCCTCCCTCGTATTTACTATAAAAGTTGGGGAAATAGGATGGTGTGACTAATGAGGCTGGAATGGGGATACTCCATTCCTGCTGTCTAGGTGTTGACATCTTTGAGGTACTATTGATTTTTGCCTTCAGGACATATTTGGTAGTTATAAGTCTCTGGCTCTGTGGCTGGGATTTAGTAGTTCTGTAATAATCATTGATTAATTGATCACTTTTTAAAAATTTGTCATTGGAGGCAAGTAGATAAGAAATTGAAAAAAAGATTCAATTAGGGTGCAATTAGTAAAATCAGAAAAATGTGAAGGATCGGATTTGGAAGGGCAACATCTACTTCCATATGAGATTCTCAAATGTCCAGGAGCTGTAAACATCAAGTTATTCCTTTCAAGTTAGGTACTTTTGAAGTTGTTAGATTTTGTTATTTACTAGACTCAAAAAGGCCACGTTTTTCAGCTGTAAGAAGATGTAGTCCCCATCAATTTTGGAGAATCACTGCTTCCAAGTTGTCTATTTGTCTTTGAAGGGTATGGTTTGGGCCACCTATTGGGGATCCTGGATGAACTGGAAAGAAAACTGATGATGCAAAGTCAGTAAGATGGTCACTCCTGCTATCTGAAGGGACAGATTTTAACCACCCTTATTATTATGTTGTGAAGCTATTGGGTATACAACCAGAATCAGTAGGGGCTGTTCTCCATGTATCATCCATAATTTGGGGAAGAGAAATATTAAAATACCTGGCCAAATAGCCAGGTAGACTTGAGTACAACAAAGAAGGCATTGTGACTGGTAGGACACTACAGCTGAGGTGGTGTGTCAAGAGGTAGAGTTTGTGGTGATCTAAGAAATGTAATGCCCCTACAAAAAGTGTGCTGGGTGTCTTAAAGAAGTATACCATGACAAAGAAGGTGGCATGAAAAGATAGGGAATTGGGACAATAGCAGCAACAGGGCAATTGGTGAATGGTAAGATACGATTATTTGACAAGGTTATGGGAGAGGCTGTATGCTGCAGTTGTGAGTTAGTCCCAGCATGAATACATAGCCAGCAACCCACAAAGATGCCATGTTGGGTGAAATTAAGGAGCTGGTAAGATAAGGGCAGAGTCTGAAGCAGGAAATAAAATGACAGGTTTGTATAAGTTAGGAGTTGAAATAGATGTTAAAGAGATTTAGAAGAATGTTGAATCACCTATTACACCTCCCTTATCATCAAGGGTTAAGTAATTGGGATGTATTTTCTCTGCATTTTTAATTGTCCTCAACAGATGCCAGAGGTTGAAGAAAAGGTAGCATGTTCTTGTAACACTCATTTCTAATTTGGTAACTTGACTTTACCCACATAGCATGATACAGAGGTGCAGGGAACCAGTTAATCAATAGAGGATGGAACAAGAGTGAGGATGTGCATATGAAGCATGATATTGGCAAGTCCAATATGGGTACCCTCCATATCTATCTGGTTACTCTTCACAATAGCATTCTGTCTGGTCATAGAGGATGCAGATGAAAAGGTCATTAAGTGAAGAGCAGCTGATGAGAATTTGATTTAGATCCTGACACCCTGCTAAGGAATAATTTTGCAAGCCTATTTAGAATGATTGTTATAAGTCAGGGTTTCAAGCCTCCCTATGTAAGAGGTACCCTGGACAGAAGCAGACAGGAGGGAAAGGATAAAAAGTCTATGTCTAATCCAGTAGAGTAAGGTACAAATGCCAGGGTAAAGCCTCATTTTCCTGGAACAGGAGATAAAGGGGTTGATCTGGATGTCCTCTAAAATTTAAGGGACCAAAGTCCTTTTAGGGTTAATATATAAGAAGGGAAGTTATCTTGAGGAGGAGGAATAAAGGGCTTGAGGTGGGATAGCTGAGTCCAATGAAGAACACTCTCAAACTTATCAGCTAAGGGGGTTGCAAACTTGAACAGACTCTGCTATTTAGAGAAGTGGGGTGAGGGCCATTGGTCTTAATGGTAAAGAACATACTCTTGAATCTCCAATGTTCACTGAAGACAGACTATGGTTGGTATATTGCCAGGGTAGACAGTGATCAGTAAATATTTATAGGAGGGATCAGAGATAACAGATGAATGTGTTCAGTAGGTGATCAGGAATAGGCAAGAGTTGGATGGCCAGGTGTCAAAACAGTCCTCAATACATGAACCCAAAAATATGGAAAGAGGACACACAAGGAGATTCTGTATCCTGAAAAGGGCCAGCAGCAGGAGCTTTACCCAATTGAGGTGAAGTTCTTGTGAGAGTTTGACAAGGGTACTTTTTTTTTTAAGGAGTCATTAGTTTGTTCTATTTTTCCTAAGTGCTGGGGATGGTATGGGGTATGGATTTGCCAAGGGATATTGAAAGCTGGTGTAGATAGAACAAAACTATTTAAATGTTAGGGGTGCGGTTAGTGGGAATGTGGATTGTAATGCAAGTATATCCTGCAGTGGTTGAGATGGGTCAATAGGGCTGCAGCACTAGCTTATTTCCCTTAAATATAATGAAGTTGTCTATCTTCTGGTACCAGCCCTAAACAATTTTTATAGCCATGGGGAGATGGGAGGCTTTTAGCATGGACATGATTTGGTCTGAGTTCGTTATTGATCCCCCTTCTGTTGTAAGCTGTGCATGATCTTTTCAGATGGAAGCATGGGACAGGAGGATATGAAAGGAATATCTGGAGTCTGTGTATACATTTAGGGACTATACTTGTGCCAATTGAAAGGCTGGTAAAAGCTGTTGTTTTAGCCTGTTGATTAATGGCATGGGCAGGGAGAGCCTGTGTTGTGTGTAATTTTAAAATGCATGCTTGCTCCTTGCCCTGTGTTGGCAATGACTATCTCACACAGTTCCCGTGGCTGGCTTTGCCTCACCTCTAATGTCTACTCCAAAGCTGTGCCTTTTCTCCAGCCCACAGGGTGGTTTGCTGCAAATTTACATTTCTTAAGGGCTGAAAGGAATATCTGGTGTCTGTGTATACATTTAGGGACTATACTTGTGCCAGCTGAAAGGCTGGTAAGAGCTGTTGTTTTAGCCTGTTGATTAATGGCATAGGCAGGGAGAGCCTGTGTTTTGTGTAATTTTAAAATGCATGCTTGTTCCTTGCCCTGTGTTGGCAATGACTATCTCACACAGCAGCTGCTAAAGTGCTTATGGAGGGTATCCTTCCCTGGGTGGTAAGCTCTAATTAATTTTGGCAAGTATGCCTAATGTGCAAAGGAAGATTTCAGTTGATAGATGAGAACCTCAAGGGATTATCCCTCTTTTTTTGGTATACAGAGAGAGAAGGGATGGATTAGGTATGGAGGTATAGGGTCAGGAATGAAGGAAAGTCTGATGTTGAACAGTTAGCAAAGACATAAGTAGTTATGTGTAAATCTCTTAAGTTGGCTTATGTGAATTTGAGTAGGCCTGTATAACCTTAAATTTTTATCATTATATGTAGAATATTATAAAACAGAGTCGATTCACATATGTCAAGTTGTAACAAATATAAGCAAACTAAAATGTTTATCATCATATGAAAATTCAAACCAATCTAAAATATTTTGGAGACTCATTATTGCTTCTTAATCTAAGGAAAGATACAAAGATAAACAGGGAGCTCAGTAGGGCTGAAGTTTCACAGCTTGTTGTTCTATGCCACTTCCTTATCTGAAGATCATCGTTAAGTCATATGGCCTGTACTCTTTCACCTTAGTAAAGATGACTGCCAATCCAGTGGCTGCTTACATCTCAGTGAGGTTATTGGCAAAGATGGAATAGACCATGTGTTTGCTATTTAAGAAGATCTGTATTCCTCATAGGTCTATCTATCTGTCTGTCTGTCTGTCTGTCTGTCTGTCTACCTACCTACCTACCTACTTACCTATCTATCTATCTATCTATCTATCTATCTATCTATCTATCTATCTATCTACCTAACTATTTATCTACATATATATTTTAAATGAATGAGAGTTGAATTCAAGTTACACATACACATACACAAATAGTTGAATCCAAGTTATACACATACACACACATACGCACACACATACATACACACACATGTATAGCTACTGATAAGCTTTTTCTTATGTTTAAAGAAAAATTGTCTTAAAGATTTTATAGACTTTAAACCATAACTAATAGAGTTGCAAATCCTGAGAGGAAACAAAGAAAGAGTTCCAAGCTGCCACATGCAAGACTGCAACTCCTGGGGGATTCAAGAGAAGGGAGAGGGCAGGAGAAAAGGGAGATGTCCATGTAGAGGCCACAGCAGGCCAGCAGGGTTCAGTAGCTGAAGAATCAGACTCTAAAATTTGACAACAAACTTTTTTGGTGACAGAAGTCAGTAGGAACAAATGATTTGTCCATACCTTAGGAGAGTCTGATTAGCAGTTTGGTTCAGAGTGGATATTGCATGGATGAATAGGTACATACTGGATGTGTGCACACTAAAGCTAGCCTAATTCTTTGTCTTTTCCTCCTCCTGCTAGGGCAGGCTCTTGAAGATTCATCAACAGTAATTCAAAGACATAACATTTACAGTGTGGGTGTATGTGGTGGGTGGAGTGAGGCGTGGGAGGAACTAGACAAAATCAAATCGGACTTGGAGAAATAAGGAATGGGGAGTGTTTTTCCACTCTCCGCAATTGCTTTAAGTGTTTGTATATGTCACAAATAATATCCATTAATAGGTCACATTTGGATTGATTATGAATGATATGTAAGAGATATTGAGGCCATATGTGATTACAAAATTGAATAAATTTGGAGCCTTTCAGGTCAAGGACCAGGTTGAGAGGTTGAAAGTTATGGATAATATCATTTCCACAGGTGGGGTAAAGGGGAAAGCCAAAGGCCTGAAGTCTAAGGCTTCCCCAGGACCCAAGAAGGAACAATCTGGAAGTCTTAAGCTGTCCAATGAGTCATTATTTCACTGGATGGAAGCCAAGAGCTAAAAGCGTTGGGTAACTTGGCTCTGGTACCAGTAGTTTTCTAGGCATACTGCGGCCAAAAAAATGCTGTATAAACCATACCACACAACAGATTCAAACATGAGATTTATTAGAGAAGGGGATTTATCTGAGCAAGGACAAGAAACTGAGGGAGAGAGAGAGAGTTGGAGACAGAAAGGGAGAGGAACAAGAGAGTGAGAGAGAAACAGAAACAGAGAGAGAAAGAGAAAGACAGAGAGACAGAGAGAGACAGAGACACAGAGACAGGATCAGAAATAGTGAGTGGGCCTTGAGACCAGAGACATTTTAAAGGGTCTGCAACTCATGGAAACTTGAAATCTGTCACATTTTGCAGCTAGTGAAGATGTGAACATTGAGGTGGGCATTTGAGTGGTGAGCACCTGGTTCTGGAATACAGGTGGTTCTGCATTCTACAACCTCTTCAACTGAAAGATAGTGATTATCTCAATCTTCTTTCTGTTAAAACACTCAGGTCCTTTAAGGCCTTAGTGTTAAATAATGCAAATAAGGTTCAACCTCCATACTACAGGGCATGAACTTAGATCTGTAAAGCAAGGCCATGCCTCTGCTGTCAGTTGTTTCAGAAAGTTTTCATTGTAGCCCCACACATTAATCAACTCCAGCCACCATCCAGCATCTCTGTCATGCTTAGCACATAGCCCAAGTGTATCCACAGTGAACAAGTCATTTATTAACTATATGGTATGCTGGCATGGAAACAAACCTCTTCCTCAAAACACCTTTAAAAGAGTGAACTTGGCTGTTTCTTGGGGAAGAAAAAGTTTTCTCTCCTCAGAAATCAACCACCAGCCAAGCAAGGATAAGGCCATGGGATTGGTTCGCAGTTCTGAAAACAAACAAATAAATAATGGTTCCTAGTGAAGAACAATCCATTTCAGGGCATCTTTCTCATTAATCTTCAATTCTGTTCTTTCTAATTTAATTAACATTACCTTTTCCTCTTGTTTTCAAACATAATCAAAATTTTCTTTCCCAGTTATAGTAATATTTTAAAATAATAGAGTATATTTTTAAAAATTAATGAAATCTTGTCTATAAACTAGAATATTAGGTAACTATGAAGACAATCCACTTACATTTCCAAACTGAAACCTTCTGTAAGGCTGACTAACTTATTAAACTTCAAAGATACTGGGGACCTTGGAATGTTTGAGATTCAGATTCTAATTACAGTTTAGCTTGGGCAATCTATAGCACTCTAAGTAATCATTATCTGACCATCTCTGTGGGACTTAACATCTTGTTACTAACTGATAAAAACAACATCAAAAACTCTTGGAATGTATGAATTAATAAAACCCTAGGCTCCACAAATTACAGAGCTAAGAATTCTGTTGGCAAGCATCTAAGGTCTATAGCACAGTTCTGTCCATTTTGCTGTAACATATTTACCCTACATACCTATCAAAGTATTTGAAAATGTCTTGACTTATTGCTTTTTTTCAGTTATTATTATAAAAAATTCATAATTTTTTTTTTACCTCATTTGAACCTTGTATTTTTGGAGACCTAAATCTATATTTCTGATTCATGATCACATGTATTTGATATATTAGCCAAGGTTCTCTAGAGTTCCAGAACTTATGGTAGTCTCTATATAGTAAAGGAATTTATTGATAACTTACAGTCTGTAGTCCAACTCCCAACAATCAACTCCCAACAATGGTCGGCAGCAGCTGTGAATGGAAGTCCAAGGATCCAGCAGTTGCTCAGTCCCACAAGGCAAGCAGGTGAAGCAGAGAGCCTTCCTTCTTCCAATGTCCTTATATAGGTCTCCAGCAAAAGGTGTGGCCCAGATTAAAGGTGTGTGCCACCAGATGACCTTTAATCCCACCTTTAATCCCAGATGACTTTGAACTTTGAGATCTACCTGTCTAAATCTTCTGGATTCATAGCCACTATGCCTCAAGATCTCCATGCCAAGATTCAGGTCGGAAACTTGTATCTCTCATCCTCCAGATTAGGATCACAGGTGAAACTTCAAATTCTGGATTGTAGTTCATTCCCAATATAGTCAAGTTGGCAACCAGGAATAGCCACTACATTTGGTTCCAGAATAAACTGAGATGAGATCCTTTGAGATGAGAGTGAAATGAGTGTTATACTTTTACATTGTCATTATTATTCAATATGCTATATTATATATTGGATTGAAATGATAAAATATGCCTTTGTCACTGTCTCAAATCTCCATCTAAATACAATACTTATATATCTACATAGTTCTTATCTTCTTAGAAGAGGTATACTTTTATATTTGTTTTATATAAATCAAAGATCAGCTATAAGTAAATATTAAGACAAAAAGATAAATACAATTCAGTAACTGCATCACAATTATAAAGAAAAGTATTTTATCAGGATTTATAAAGGCCTGTTCTATGCCATGCTGCTCCTTACTTATTCAAGAAGGTAATTCATTATCTTGATTGTAATGATTGAAACAACTATAAAGGTGCAATAAGTGGTACTCATATATTGGTGATAACCAACAGCTGTCTAATTGGACTTAAGGCCTACTTGAAATAAAGGAAATTATACCTGGTACCGAAAACTTAGCCAACTTTCTAAAGCTAGTGAGATCATGGACCATAGAAGAGGATCTACTACCACTTATTTACTAGAACAGCATAATTCCTACCTGTATTCTAAATCTTAAACTTATAACCAAAAGATAAGTGGAGTTACTATCCTTTACCAAGAAAATCCTCTTTAAAACAAATGGAAAGCATCACAGAAAATCACAGCTGACACAATGCAGAGATAAATGGTTCCTCTGGTGCTCTGACACAATAGATATATCTACATTCCAGTTCTTGTATTTAGGACTTTGGTAACATCATGGAAATATGTATGTGGCTTCAGGGTGGATGTGGGGTGAATTATAAGATCCAGAATAACAAGAATTCTACTCTCCTACACATGGCTTCATGAATAAGACCTGAATAATGATAAAAGCAAAAGACATGTTAACACGGAAGGGGGGACATTTCTTAGCGCATCTTTAGACATAACTATAGTCAATAAACGACCACCAGGATAGCAAGAATTAGCCTCTTCTAGGGATGAAGCCCCTTATTTTTCTAGAATATAACACAATCAACACAGTTTGAATATTGACATAGAAAGGGGTGGAAAGAGGATATTCCCAAGGTGCTAGCAGAAGGAAAAGGAAAAACAGAAGTGAGGAAGTTCTATGTTAATTAAAAGCATATGCATTTTTAAAGTAAATGAGCACAGTGATAATAATAATTGTATTAGAAAAATAATCAATTAAGTTTTATTCCAAATATGCAAATCTGACTTAACTTATGAAACTTATTGAATAAAATATGTGAGTCATATGCATGGATATACCACCTTGAAACCCATTGTTTGTATATTAACTTCAAACAATTTCTAAAGAATATCAACTAATGTAACACTCAGTCTGTTAAAGTACAAAAATTAGATAATAATCAATTCATGCAGGGATCTTCTAGTATAATCTAACAATTATTCATAACAAAAGTTCCCAAATGGTAGTGTATAAGGATCACAGCTGGCTAAGACCATTGATGCCTTATATCCCCTGCAGTGTACATAGCATATTTCTGTACTGTGAAAATTAGCCAAGAAAGTTTCTAGCTATGTTATATGTCTGGGGTAGTTCAGAGATTCACCAGTCTAACCAGTAATCTATTTTAATAAGGAAGACACTTTTCTAAGATACTGACACTCTGGGGTCTACACCAAGGACTTGGAATTTTCCTAATGCAGCACCAACTCCCATTCATCAGAGACTTATAAAGGCAAAGAATAGAAAGATACATTTTGTTCTTATATAATCATGGTGTCCCCTTATCCAAAGTAAGCTTTTGTTTACAGAAGCATAAACAGTGATAAAATATAACCCATACAATTCCTTCATATTTCAAAGTTTGATTTTGCATTGTAGTTCTCTTAAGCACAAAAAGTTTAAACTTTTAAACAGAAACTTAGCCATTAACATAACTTTAGCATCACAAGTTCCAGCTTGATATCTCTGCCTCTTACAATCAAGGATATAGTGTCTTCAACAATAGGATCTTCATTGCTGGTGGGACAAGCTGGTACAACCACTCTGGAAATCAGTTTGGCAGTTCCTCCAGAAACTGGACATAGTACTAGTAGAGGACCCAGCTATACCACTCTTGGCCATATACTCAGAAGATGCTCCAACATGTAATAATGACACATGCTCCACTATGTTCATAGCAGCCTTATTTATAATAGCCAGAAACTGGAAACAATGCAGATGTCCCTCAACAGAGGAATGGATACAGAAAATGTGGTACATCTACACAAGGGAGTACTACTCAGCTATTAAAAAATGATGAATTTATGAAATTCTTAGGGAAATGGATGAATCTGGAGGATATCATCCTGAGTAAGGTAACCCAATCACAAAAGAACACATATGGTATGCACTCTCTGATAAGTAGGTATTAGCCTAGAAGATCGTAATACACAAAGTACAATCCAAAAATCACAAGAAACTCAAGAAGAAGGAAGACCAAAGTGTGGATACTTTGTTCCTTCTTAAAATGGAGAACAAAATACCCATGGAAGGAGTTGCAGAGACAAACTATGGAGCAGAGACTAAAGGAAGGACAATCTAGAGACTGCTCCACCTGGGAATTATTCCCATATTCAATCATCAAACCCAGACACTATTGTGGATGCCAGCAAGTGCTGGCTGACAGGAGCC
>NC_045030.1:114663776-114668967 GCF_008632895.1 Mastomys coucha
CTTATCACTTAGGTTTGATGGGGAATCAAGAAGACTGATAATTGCCTGTGCTTTGGTAATGGACGGTCTGATATATTTGTGGAAACAAATAAAAAGAACTGCTCCACAACTGGCATAAAACAGAAAGGTTTAAGTAAGGAAAAGTGGTACCTGAAATACAAAGAAGGGGATATAACTAGGGAAAGAGGACATAAAACAGAGTAGAAGTAAAAAAGATAAAGAATAAATAAAAGTCCCTATATACATGTAAACATTTGTCAAAGAAAAAAGTTTAGTCAATAATAAACTCTTTACATAAAAAGGAAATGTACCTGCATTTTCAACTCTACATGAATACATGCCCCCCCCCAAAAAAAAACCTCTTGTTAAATTTGAAAGGCTGAATACTTTCCCTGAAGGAAGGGGAAAAATAGTAACTCTATTTATTCACTCTAATATTCACCCTAATAGTATAAAATATTTTGCCCAGAAAAATCAGACAACAAAAGAACACAAAAGCTGCATGAGTACTGAAAAGGAAGAAATAAAAGTCTTTTCTGATAACATGGTATTCTACATATGAAATAGTATCCAACCAGTAGGAGTACTTCTTAAAGTAATATGCGATTTTATCAAGGCAATAAGGGTATATGAAATGAAATTAATCACATTTCTTTTACTATTAGAGCACATTCAGAAACCTAAATTAATACATAATATTTATACTTATTCAAGAAGGAAGCCTTCAGGCAAAAGTATAACCATTTGCAGACCCACTACAGCTACAACTTCGAAATACAAATGAAGTAAAAGTAACATGGGGGGTAGAGGGTGGGAGGGATATGAAAGGAAGAGAAGAAGGGGGAGAGAAAAAGACAGGAAAGATCGGGTACAGGAGGAGACTGGAAATGTACAGAGGGTCAGAAAATTGAACAGAGGTGTGTAGCAAGGGAGAATGGGGAACTAGGCGTAGCCACCAGAAAGTCACAGAAACCATCAAAGTAAGAGACTCTTAGGACCCAACAGAGATGACATTAGCTGAAATACCCAAAAAAGGGGATAGAGATTATATCCAGAGGTTAGGCAAGGCCCCTGGTTGAGAGATGAGTCTACTCACTCATTTCAAAAATTTTAACCCAGAATTTCTCCTGTATAAAGGGAACACAGTGTCAAAGAGTAGAGCAGAGACTGAAGGAAAGGCCACCCAGAGACTGTCCCACCTGGGGATCCATCTCATATGCAGCCACCAAACCCAGACACTATTGCTGATGCTATGAAGTGCTCACTGACAGAGGAGCCTCATATAGCTGTCTCCTGAGAGGCTCTGCCAGAGGCTGGCCAATACAGATGTGAATGCTCATAGCTATCCATCTGACTGAGCACAGGGACCCCAATGGAGGAGTTAGGGGAAGGACTGAAGGAGCTGAAGGGGTTTGCAACCCCACAGGAAGAACATTAATATCAACCAACCAGATCCCCCAGAGCTCCCAGGGACTAAACCACCAACCACAAAGTACACATGGAAGGACCCATGGCTCCAGCTGCATGTGTGGCAGAGGATAGCCTTATCTGCCATCAATGGGAGGGGAGGCCCTTGGTCCTGTGAAGGCTCTATGTCCCCGTGTAGGGGAATTCTAAGGTGGTGAGGCAGGAGTGGGTAGGTAGGTGGGGGAGCACCCTCATAGAAGCAGAGGGACTGGGAATGGGATAGGGTATTTTTGGAGGGGAAACCAGGAAAGAGGATAACACTTCAAATGTAAATAGGTAAAACAACCAATAAATAAAACACTTAGAGGTACCAGAATGGATTCCATGATGATGCTTTAAAAGAATTATTTTATTTATTTTATTTTATGTAAATACAAATTTGTCCTTATATTTATATAAAACCACAAATAAGATTGAAGAGCTAATACAAAATAAAGTGGCATATGAAATAACACATTGATCTGTTGTGGAGAAGAGAAAATGCTCAGATACATATAGTATGCTTTCCTGATTTTTAACAAATAATGATAACTATGTACATATATCCATTATATATATATATATATATATATTTATTTATATATGTCATATAAGTCATATTCTATATGTCATGCATCATGTTATATATCATATATTATATAACATGTATTATATTGTATATAATTCATGCATTATATGTCATATGTTATATATCATATACCATGTATCATGTATTATAGTAGTTCCCAACTATCACTACTCAATTTGATCTTGGTGGTGGCGGTGTGACTACCTTACTACCAACCAAATGAAAGACACATATACATAGCATTTATATTTTTACATGCATTAAATAGCTCAATCAATCGTTGGACCACTTCCTAACCTTCAAATTTCTGATCCTTCTTCCAATATTCCCAAGTTATTATTTACTAAAACCTATATTCCATTCTGGCTGCCCTTGACCTAGACCTGCAGCCCTCTTGGCTGCGTTCCTCTGTACCTATATGACAGCTATCTTTGTCTTCTGCAGTTCTCAGGTGTAGTGTCTCTCCTTCTTCCGAGTCATAGTGGTCATAGTGTCTCCTCTTCCTTCATCTCTGATCCCTTGCCCCATAATCCTAAAAGTCCTGCCTCTGACTCCCTGCAGAGCCATTGGTAGCCAGAAACTTTATATGTCAATCAAAACCAACTTGGGGAAGGGTTCTCTCAGATTCTTAACTGTGGATGTGAGAAATCTTCTGCAATTTTGAGGGCCAGGTTAACATAATACAAGCAGCATTAAATCAAATCTACAACAATGTATCATATATTATATAAAAGTATAAAGTATATATAAGCCCCAGTGGATAATTTATTTTCTGTAGAATTAAAACCAAACAGATATATTTAGATAGAAATGTGAATGTCATTGATAATTTCTACTCACTGGAAGCTAAGTACCATACATTCCTTAACAATGAACTGATAACTAGTCCGACTTGTTTGTTAAAACAATACAAATCACAAAATCCCCCAAGAAACTTAATTGAATAATTTATGTTTTAGATTGGTACTGTATGTCAAATCTATAATAATTAAGTTAAGGCAGAAAAAGAGACCACCACAAGTTTGAGGGCACCTGTAACTTTATATAGAGAACATGTTAAAAAAGAAAGTGGGGGGAATAACTTCTGTACTTGATAGTGTTGGGCTGGAACACATGCTTATCATCTGTATATGCTAAGAAACCCAGACTGTTCTTCTTTCCCCAATCCCTCCTGCACAGAGAAAACTCTGCCACCCACTTGAAAAAAAAAAAAAAAAACTCTGGGCTAGTATGTTCTCAAACCCTGTCTCAGTTTCCTGCAACCCACCCTAGAGTACCAAACCAACAGCTCAGTTTTTATCTATGTATGGACATAATCCCAGATCGTAGCTCTCATGTCAAAACTTCTTGCCTAAACACTGTAAACCCCTCCTTGTTTTAGCCTGGATATGTGACATTACTGACCTCCACTTTTGAGGTTTAAAAACTGACCAGAAAACTGCCTCCTAATAATCCTACTTTTATCTTCTTTTAATATCATCTAATCTGACCTATAACTGCCTCACTGAGGGAGAGAAAAGGTCTGCACCCATGTTTCACTGTAAAATGGGAAGTTTCCTGAACCTGAAACTCTTCTGGCACTGTGTACTGTCTTATTTATTTATTTATTTATTTATTTATTTATATTTTACTTATTTACGTTTTATTGAATAATTATATACTCCTTTCCATACTGGGAGGCATTCACAGAAAGATTTTGATAACCAGCACTCTCTGACAAACAAAATAAAACATAACTGAATTTTTTTCTTCTAATACTATTGCTTTTATCTTCCATTAATAATATCGGTATCTCAGTCATTTGTCTTGTTGAATCTTTCTAGAGTATTTATAGTGTGGCTAAAATTTAACATCATATGTGTATGGAATCATTATTTATGTATTAACTATTAATATTTTATTAACCCAATAATATAATGTTTCTTTATATTATCAAAAGGATACTGTAACTGGGCTCTTTGCTACTTTGTGAATTCCTTTCTCTTCAATCCTTCTCTACACCTCTTCTTCCACCCTTTCAATACCTAAACACTATGTTGCAGAGGAAAATGGATAGAGGGGATAGAGGGGAAAGGGTCAATAATATCATTAGACTCCTTCCTGCTAAATAGAAGCATTGAGTTCTTTGGGAAAAATTTGATCTCTGA
The DNA here is from genome assembly GCF_008632895.1 of Mastomys coucha. NCBI lineage: Eukaryota > Metazoa > Chordata > Mammalia > Rodentia > Muridae > Mastomys > Mastomys coucha. The sequence goes on from NC_045030.1 coordinate 114,667,959, forward strand.
CATCAAGATGTCTAATTTCTTTTTGACAAACCATAACAAACTGTGACTAACCACCAGCCACTCAACCAGCCTCATCTATTGTGACTCTAGCATTTCTATATCTTATGAAAAGTATCCAGGATGCCAAAGGTCACACAGCTGCAGAAAGTTTCTGTAGTTGGCAAACCACATTCCTATTAGAACATGAGGCATATCACAGTCAGCTGGTGTAGACAATCCTGAGGCAGTCACATAGCCCATGACTGAGATTAAAACAAAAACATTATTATATCTGCATTTTTAAAGAAACCAAAATTCTCACTACAGGATCCAATATATGAAGAAATATTTTCTAGGCAGATACAAGTAGATATAACCAAAGACTATACTCCGGGCTTATTGGGCTAAGACATGTGGCACAAGGCAGATGACCTAAATTGAATCACTAAGGCTCACATGGTAAAGGAGAAAATGTCAATTCAACCTGGTGAGAATAAGACCACAACCAGAATTTTTAGCTAACTTTAAAGCAAGATTTATTAATTACTGGCCAGATCCATATGCAAGACTCCTAGGGAATGACCATGTGATATGTTAGCCCAGTATTCATAAAGACAAACACCACAGGGCTACATGTTTCCTGTCCATGTCAAATTGAGAATAACCATACATTCTGATGTACTTCCTATGTCTCTCCACCTATATGTGATCAAGTACATCCTGGGCAGTTGAGGCAACCAAACTTGTCTAGAGAAATGAAGACACGTGGCTTGTTAGCTTACAGGAATTGTCCCCAGCATCCCAGGAAGTTACCTATCCTTGGTTAAGTAGAGCTTACTTGGGCAAGTGAAGCTTATAGATTAGAGGCACTTTTGTGTTTTAGATCTCTTAAGCACAGTAATTAAGAATTAAAACATAACTCTAGCACTCACAAAAACAAACTCCCACAATTTGACCTTGACCTCCACAGGAACATGAGTTTCTCCCCATTCTCTCTCTCTGTCTCTCTGTCTCTCTGTCTCTCTGTCTC
>NC_045030.1:114668977-114673094 GCF_008632895.1 Mastomys coucha
TCTCTCTCACACACACACACACACACACACACACACCAAATACAAGTAAATAAAAGTGTCAATAATTATGTACCATTTCTTCATTGTCAGAATTAAATTTTACTTGAATAAATAAGCAATGTGTATGTAAAATATCAACAGCTATATGATAAAGGTAAAATGTGTAGTAAAAAAATATTAAAAATCTCTACCCCACCTTTGGTTATGGAGTTCCCGAACTGAAAATAAATAAATAAATAAATAAATAAATAAATAAAGAAATACACAGCCTTATATTTCTACAATAAGCCTTTGGTAGCTGCCTATCCTCCATGCTGTTAGGTTGTACTTTCCTATAGATAACCCCAGTTATTACTTACTACCTAAGTTATTCCATCTGGGCTAACCTTAACTCCAACTGGCCAGCCCACATGGCAACGTTTTAATGGCTCAGCTATCCCATGATGGATTCTCCTCCTCCTCTCCAGTATGATGTTCTTCCTCAAGGTCACCAGTTGGGGAAAGCTAAACCCCCACCTATGTCTCTTTTGCCCAGCTATTAGGTATTGGCATCTTTATTCACCGATCACAGTTAACTAAGAGCAGGGTCATAGGGACTATGTGCAGACTCCTGGTCGTGGTGGCCCACACTTAGCATTGCAATAGACAGTAAAAGACAAAACCTTATCAAAAATGAGTGTAAGATCAGAAAAATAAATGTCTAAAATAATTGATAAAATGTGAACTTAGCCTCTGTGTAAACTGACAACATGAGCAGTCTATGGCATGGTTAAGCAGAAAGATTTTATTGAAGATATGTAAGAAAGAACAGCTAGAGACATCTGGAAGAGCCCAGAGAAGAGAGTGAAAATAGTTTGTTAAATATGGCCAGCGTACTAAACCAGGCTAGGAGTGAAGCAAGAGTAGAGTAGAAAGAAAGAGGGAAAGATAGAAGGGACACATGAGAGATAAAGACAAAAAAAGTGTGGGCAAAAGAAGGACGATAATCAAAACATCAGAGTTACAAAGAGAATGAGTAGCTGTGCAGAGGAAATCCTGTGAGTTGGAGACGGTTAGGGGAGTGGTGTGAGGAGTAGAGCTTGTATACTAACATGGTCTCTGAAATATGTGCCAGGTACTTGTGATACTGAGGGAGCTTGAAGGCCAGCCTCCATGCAATGTAGTAAATACCATAGATAGTCATTTATCTGTTCTGCCAGTGATAAGAGGAATGACTCCATTGATAGAGTGGAACTGGCTGAACAAGTTCCTGAGGAATTCTAGTTTTTGTCAAATCACTAGAATTTGGGGACATGAAGACTTCTTTGGAATTAAGAGCCTTAAATACAGGACAGATATCAGTTACATGGAGAAAATGTGCCAACAGTAGATAATACAAACATTAAAAGAAGTTGTGTAGCAAGCCAAAATTGAAAGAAATTGATAATGTCAGAATGAGAAATAATTGGATGTATTGTATGGTACAAAGTCACATATCAGACTTTCAATATGCCAAATCATTGTCTGAAGACAGCTGAAAATTGTTGTGAATTTGCCTGTATATTCATAAATGAGGTTGATTGTTAATTATCTTTACTCTTCTAGGTTCATGTTAACATGAATACATCTTTAGCCAAAGATTTTATCACTGCATACTGTTTCTAATTTTCTAATGAAATTAGGTTTTCTGTTTTATTTATGACTATGACAAACAAGTTATCAACTTTATAATGTGCCTGTACAGTCATGTGTTGCTTTGGGACAGTGTATTAGTATGGTGTGCTGAAGTCTTGTGGTGCATTAGCAGGCCCACGCTGAGGCATTATCCCCCACCCTAATCAATCATACAACAAACGATATAAAAATATGACTGGTCTAGTATAAGGTCAAGTTAATTTGGGGACATGAGAAGGAGAATCAGAAGGAAGTAGAGGCAGAGAAAGAGGACACATACAGAGAGAGAGAGAGAGAGAGAGAGAGAGAGAGAGAGAGAGAGAGAGAGAGAGAGAGAGAGGAGTCAGAGAGAGCAGAGAGACCAAACAGTCCCTTTTATTGCAAGCCAGGCCCCTACCTGGCTGTTGCTAGGTAACTGTTGGGCTGATCCCAGAAGGAATGCTAAAGTGGTAACACTAAGACTGGACATTCTTTTAGAGCATTCTGAGCCTGGAGCCAAGCACTCAGATTCTTAAGCAGGAGGTTGGGATACAAATAGAGAAATGGAAATGTGACCAACAACACCCTTTATAATTTAAACTTTTTTCTTCAAGTGATCAATCCAAGCTCTTTTTCTTGAAGAAAAAAGTTACAGAGACACTGTGTGCTTTTAGCAACAACTGGTATTTTTCTTTTGTAAGTTTACTAAATGCTTCGTTCATTATGTACCTCACCATCCACATTGATTCAGGCTGTTTTTGCATCCTAGTGGATACTGTATAATAGTTTTCCATGTTACAATGGGGAGCCTCCACAGCTTTGTCAACTTAAAAGATACAGTATCTATTAAGAAACTTCCTTGAATAAAAACCATTATGAAAGATAAGGACAGTAGTTCTTAATCTACTATAATCTCTGGTGACAATATATTTCTCTTAATTTTTTATTGAAAAATTGAAGTCAAAAAGCATTTTTCTCTCCTTCTATTTTTGACTTTCATTGAAAATATTTTTCACACAATACATTCTGAGTATAGTTTTCCATCCCTCTGTCCCTCCAAGTTTCTCCCCTTGTCCCCTCCCATCCAAATTCATTGCCTTTTCTGTCTCTTATTAGGAAACAAATAGGCATCTAAGGGAAGATAATAAAATAAAACAAAATATATAAAACAAAAACAAATAAATATGTATGAGTAGTACAAAGCAAAGCAAACAAACAAACAAAATCAGAAGGAAAATACCCTAGGTAAAGACATAAGAAACAGATATAGACACAGGGACACATTCATTCACACAGTCAGTAATCCCAAGAAGAAAAAACTAGAAACCGTAATACATATATTATATATGTATTATACAATTTTGTAATGTAAAAATAATGAATTACAATAAAAATACAAATTGAAATATAATTTAAACAAACCCCCATCATAACATTATGAGACAGAAAAACCTCTGTAGAAGCCATTGAGTTCATTCTCTTTAGGCTATCCACTCCTGGACATGTGCCATACACTTAAGAATAGCTTGTTCTCTCAGTGAGACTCCCTTGGAGAACTCAATTTTCATTTGCAAGTGGTTATCAATTGGAGATAGATTCTGGCTTAGGAAAGGGGATATGTTTCCATTTCCTTCAGGCTTATGACCCCATCTCGTGCAGACCTCTAAAGGCCTTGTGTATACTTTCTCAGTCTCTGTGAGTTCATATGTTTGTCAGTCATCCTGGGTTTTCTTGGTATCCTCTATCCCCTCTGACTCTTTCACTTTCCTGATTCCCCTGAACCCTGAAGAAAGGGATAAAGGTATAGCAGAATGTTGTTTGGAGTTACTATATTGCTATATTACTTCGGTAGAACAGAAATACTTGGTTTTCCCCTAGGTTCTTGGCCTACTTAGTCTCTGAGTTTTGGTCACCCAGCAGTGTTGAGGATGAGTTTGATACCAGAGAAAAACTGTTAAATCTAATCACATATTGGTTGGTTACTCACACTAACTTTGCATATCCATTGCACTGGTTTATCATGCAGCCTAGATACCACTGTTGATTGAAGGGTTTGTAGCTGGATTTCTGTTCACATATCTCATTTGGTAACATGCATCATATACTCTGATATGAAGAACACTAGCCATTAGGAGTAAAGGTTCTAGATAGGCATTAGCTTGACTTCTCTATGTTTAATGTGTTATGTACATGCTATTGTCAATAATAGGGCCTTGGTGTCAGTTTGTGGAGATCAACTTGCATCCTGGAAACATCCTGAATAAATTAGGAGTTCCAATGGGACTTCTTTGGGCTAGAACTCCATTAGATGGTCTTTTACAGTGTGGCATATTTCCTGCATAATTTTTTTGTTTGTTTTTTTGAGACAGGGTTTCTCCATATAGCTCTGGATGTCCTGGAACTCACTCTGTAGACCAGGCTGGCCTCAAACTCAGAAAGCCACCTGCCTCTGCCTCCAAAGTGCTGGGATTAAAGGAGTGTGCCG
>NC_045030.1:114673104-114686538 GCF_008632895.1 Mastomys coucha
ACAGTACCCGACTAATACAGAAGTAAAGGCTCACAGCTGTCCATTGAAATGAGTACAGGGTCCCCAATGAAGGAGCTAGAGAAAGGACCCAAGGAGCTGAAGGGTTTGCAGCCCTTTAGGATAAACAACAATATGAACTATTTGAACTAAGCATTTGGTGACTGTCTACTATACACTGTCTATTATTATTGTACACTGGAACTGTCTTCAGTCATGCCAGAAGAGGGCGTCGGATCTCATTATGGGTGGTTGTGAGCTTACTATGTGGTTGCTGGGATTTGAACTCAGGACCTTTGGAAGGGCAGTCAGTGCTCTTACCTGATTAGCCATCTCACCAGCCCCCTTGTTTTTATTGGATATTTTCTTTACTTACATTTCAAATGTTATCCTGTTTCCCAGTTCCCCAACCAAAACCCCCCTATGCCATCCCCCACTCTCCCTGCTTCTATGTGGTTGTTCCCCCACCTACCCACCCACTCCTGCCTTTCTGTCCTAGCATTCCCCTACTTTGAGGCATAGAACTATTATAGGACCAAGGGCTTCTTCTCTCTTTGATGCTCAACAAGGCCATCCTCTGCTACATATGTGGCTGGAGCCATGGATCACTGCATGTGTACTACTTGGTTGGTGGTTTAGTCTCTGGGAGATCTGGGGATTCTGGCTGGTTGATATTGTACTTCGTCCTATGAGGTTGCAACCCCCTTCAGATCCCCAGGTCCTTTCTCTAACTCCTCCACTGGAGTCCCCACGCTCAATCCAATGGTTGGCTGCAAACATCCAAATCTGTATTTGTCAAGCTCTGGTAGAGCATCTCAAGAGACATATGTATCACAATCCTTTTGGCAAGCACTTCCTGGCATCCACAATAGTGTCTGCATTTGGTGACTGTATACGGGCTAGATCCCCAGGTGTGGCAGTCTCTGCATGGCTTTTCCTTTAGTTTCTGCTCCCAACTTTGTCTCTGTATTTGCTCCCATGAGTATTTTGTTCCCCTTTCTAAGAAGGACTTAAGCACCCACACTTTGGTCTTTCTTCTTCTTGAGCTTCTGGGGTCTACGAATTGTATTGTAAGTATTCCCAGCTTTTGGCCTAATATCTACTTATCAGTAAGTGCATACCATGTGTGTTCTTTTGTGATTGAGTTACCTCACTCAGGATGATATTTGCTAGTTCCATCCATTTGCCTAAGAATTTCATGAAGTCATTGTTTTTAATAGCAGAGTATTACTCCATTGTGCAATTGTACCACATTTTCTGTATCCATTCCTCTGTTGAAGGACATCTGGGTTCTTTCCAGCTTCTGGTTATTATAAAGAAGGGTATTATGATCATAGTAGAGCATGTGTCCTTGATATATGTTGGAGCATCTTTTAGATATATGGCCAGGAGTGGTATAGCTGGGTCCTCAAGTAATACTATGTCCAGTGTCCTGAGGAACTGCCAAACTGATTTCCACAGTGGTTGTACCAGCTTGCAATCCCACCAGCAGTGGAGTAGTGTTCCGCTTTCTTTACATCTTCACCAGCACCTACTGTCACCTTATTTTTTGATATTAGCTATTCTGACTGGTGTGAGGTGGAATCTCAGGGTTGTTTTGATTTGCATTTCCCTGATGACTAAGAATGTTGAACATTTCTTTAGGTACTTCTTGGCCATTAGATATTCCTCAGTTGAAAATGTTTAGCTCTGTATCCCATTTTTAATAGGGTTATTTGACTCTCTGGGGTCTAACTTCTTGAGTTCTTTGTATATATTGGATATTAGCTTTCTATTGGATGTAGGATTGATAAAGATCTTTTCCCAATCTGTTTGCTACCATTTTGTCCTGCATATTTTATGTCTGGAATTATTTTAGGCTTAACATTTTCTTTGACAAAGGTATACATTTCTTCTATAATGTCTTCAATGTCTGATATTCTGTCTTCCATTTCTTGTATTCTGTCAGTGACATTTTTTTCATTTCTTTTTTTTGCCTCAATTTGGGTTTTCCTTATTGATTCTACATTAACTTTCATGTCTTGATATCCTCTATTCATTTCCTTCCACTACTTGTTTTTGTTTGCATAGATTTATTTAATGGATTTATTCATTTCTTCTTGAAGTAACTATCATATTTATAAAGGTTATTTTAAAGTCTTTGTGTTGTGTTTCAGCTATGTAGCAATTCTCAAGGACTACTCTATTAGGGTTTTGGGGCTATAATTTGGACATATTTTCCTGGCTGTTATTATGTTTTTACATTATATCTCCAGGCTTCTGGGTTTAGAATGTTTGAAATTCTAGGTGCTGAAATCTAGTCTTGCCTTTGTTGAGTGGATGTTTTGATTTTCACTTTCTGTTGTCCTCTCTGGTTCTTAGGAGAGTTTAGTGGCTTTGTGTTGTTTGATAGGAAATTCTCATGTGATATTGATAGGTGTGGCCACTGCGGGTTGCAGGTAAAATGTGTTTCTAGATATTGATAGCTGACACTTAGACAGATAGATAGGCTGACAAATTTCACATTTCACAAGAGGGAAGAAAGAGAGTATTCTACCACCATCTGGTAAGTCTGCTGAGAATAGAGGCAGAAAAGAGAGGCCACAGCAAGTAGTCTCTATGAGAGCTGGTAGTCAGATTGGGCCATTGGATTCTGAGAAGAAGAGGGAGTAGTGAAGATCTGAAGTTATACCACCTGATTCCCTGGCCAGTATGTCCACTGGAATTTCCTTAAATTTCTTCAATAATGGTCCTTCTTGTCCTCCTGCTACATGTCATTATAAAAACAAAGAACTGACTATCTATGGAGATTTCCTAATGAGGATAAATTATAGATAGATAGATAGATAGATAGATAGATAGATAGATAGATAGATAGATAGATAGATAGATAGAACAAAAATCTCCTTTTGATTCATGGAGATAACACCCTGCCCATGTGGTATAGATGCTACAGCCTTGTAAAGACAGTTGATAGTGGGACCCCTAGGTGCTGCTACTCTGTTCACACACACCCCCCAACACACACACACACACACACACACACACACACACACTTCATGACTCCCCGCTTAAGCAAAACACTAATAATGGTGCCAATGAAGTATACACTAGAAACATGAAAATTCTAAACCAAAACTAACCATTTTCCTCTGTAATTATTTCATGTATTTTATTATAGTGACGGAATGATGACTAGCTCAGTACATAAATTAGAAATAAATGCGAAAAATGTGAAATCAACCAATGAGATAATGTTTCTGATTAAAAAGTATTGAGAAAAATATGGAGAAAGTGAAGACTTTGAATAGTCTCTGTAAAATAGTCTTTTCCCATTTATTAAGCATAGTTGCTATTTGATGATATATTAGTCTCTTTTCTAGATATGTATGTGAAATTATTGAAACAAGTAAAGACAATAAAGCATGCTTCTTTTGTTGTTGTTACATCTTTTTGTTTTGCTTTGTTTTGTGTATGTAACACACACCCATGTGCTGGTCAGAAGACAATCTATAACATCAAAAGATAACCTGAAAAAAATAAATCTCCCTGCCATGTGGGTACTAAGAATTGAACTCAAATGGTCATGTTTAGGAACAGGCATTTTTATTTGCTTGTTCACCTCCCTAACTCTAGATTACTTAAATCTATACACCTTATCATGGAAGCATTTGTCATCATATCCAAAGGAAGAAATAAACTAAACTTTTACTTACTGATGAATGAATAAATAAATTACAATATATACTGTGAAATATAATTTCCCTTTGAACTAGATTGAAATTTTGATGCATACTAAATAATGGAACAATCATCAGATGTAATAGACATCAGAAATATCACCTGCTGGTTCATGTTTTGAGTGCTTTTCCCCAAGCTGTTGGTATCATTTTAGGATGCAATAGAGTCTTTACGACATGAAGCCAGAGCCTTTGGAAGTTAGAGCTTAGACCCTGATTCTGACCTCACTCTTTACTTCTTGGCCATATGGAATGAGCCATCTGTGCCAGATGCCCCCACCGCTGTGATCTCTACCATGTCTACTCTGCCATGATGAAATGAAACTAACAGAAATGGTGAACAAGAAAAACCTTTCCTCCATTAAGTTGTTTCTCAAGTATTATAGACACATTGATGAAAAAGTAAATATTGTCTTAAGTGAAATAAGCAGACAGAAAAGGTCAAATACATAAAAGTGTAAATAATAAAGCAGAAGCCAGAAGATCAACTCAAGATGAAAAATAAAAAATTGTTTAATGAATAACAATATTTAGCTCTGAACAGTGAGAAATACATGAAGATGACTGTTATTAATGTTTGCTCTTCAATATGCATGTGGGCAATAACTAGAGAACTATATAAATACAAAAGGTTAAATGGTTAATTTATTTATATATGTATATACATATATATACTCATATGATTTTTAAAGGACTTATTTGTTATTTTGAGTAGTGTATGTGGTGTTGTGCATGTGAGTGCAGGTTCTTGTGGAGGTTAGAGGCAGTGGACTACCCTGGATCTGGAGTTACAGATAGTTATGTATTGTCTGCCCTGAATGTTTGTCACCAAAGTCACATTCTGTGTAAGGTCAGTATTACCTCTTAAACATAGAGCCACCTCTCAATTCTCTATGTGTGCACATCAACACAGTGAAAATAATGTTAAATTTCAACTGTAAATGTCATATTTGCTTATATTTTATATGAATGCTAAGTTTAGTATTTGATGTTTGCATATTGGATTTTGTTAACTTTTATATTTTTTTGCATTTCTTAGTGGGATTTTTTCCCATTATTAATTCTCAGTCAACTAGAATTGTGAAATGTCTTTGTCTATACCAACTTTACTGATTTATTTTATCTGGGATAGCAGTGTATTTTTTCTGAAGTGTTCTTTTTTATTATACACTTTGATTCAAAAGGTTAATTAGTATATTAGGTTGTGTGTAGAGCACATGAGAACTAACATAGGAAACACAACATCTGAATGTCAGCTTATATAGAAGGTGGTTAGGATATTCAGGCCTTAGTTTGGCATCTACTTTTGTTAAGATATTTTCTAAATTTCAAATGTTATCCCCTTTCTTGGTTGCCCCTACAAAAACCTTCTATCTCCTCCCCCCAGCCCCTGTTCACCAACCCACCTTCTCCCACTTCCTGGCCCTGACATTCTCCTACACTGGGGCATAGAACCTTCACAGGACCAAGGGCCTTTCCTCTCATTGATGCCAGACAATGCTATCCTCTGCTATACATATGCAGCTAGAGCCATGAATCCCACCATGTGTACTCTTTGGTTGGTGGTTTAGTCCGTGGGAGCTCTGAGGGTACTAGTTAGTTCATATTGTTGTTCGTCCTAAGGGGCTGCAAACCCTTCAGTTCCTTGGCTCCTTCCTCTAGCTCCTCCATTGGGAACCCTGTACTCAGTTCAATGGATGGCTGTGAGCCTCTACATCTGTATTAGTCAGGCACTGTCACAGCCTCTCAGGAGACAGCTATATCATGCTCCTGTCAGCCAGCACTTGCTGGCATCCACAGTTGTGTCTGGATTTGGTAACAGTATATGGGATGGATCCTCAGGTGGGACAGTCTCTGGATGGCCTTTCCTTCAGTTTCTGTTTTTTAACATGATAAACAAAATATAAAATGAGAAGTAGAGTATTTTTTTTTAAAGTTAACTTTTGGTGTTTGTATCATTCTTATTTTGTTAATGGAAAAGCATGCTTTGTATGTGCGTGCATATGTACAATATAAAAGAAAGTTATTGATGTTTAAAATATAAGTGATATACACATCAATGAATGCATATATGTATATTATAGATGAAAATAGAAACACACACATATGCATACACATACATGTGAAAGAAGTTGTACATTTCTAGAATACAGAGTACAAGTGAATGTAACGATATCACTACCCAGAAGGCTGTAGCAGGCCCAAGCATGTTAAACACAAGCCAGAACTTTGCAAGCTTGGTACTTGCAGGGTTTAGTCCTTTCCCTTTTCCTTTCCATTTTTATTCTTTTTTTTTCTTTTTTCAAGACAGGGTTTCTCTGTATAGCCCTGGCTGTCCTGGAACTCACTCTGTAGACCAGGCTGGCCTCAAACTCAGAAAACTGCCTGCCTCTGCCTCCCAAGTGCTGGGACTAAAGGCGTATGCCACCACTCCCGGCTTTCCTTTCCATTTTTAAACAATTAGATTATACTCCTAAAGCTATCCACAAAGTTTTATTCACTTATTTGCCCACTTTGTTATGTCTGAACCATTTATGAGGCTGACCACCAAGGTTCAACTATCAAGGTCTAGCAATCAAAACACATTATTTTGACTACTCTAATTAAAACACCCAATCAGAACTTACCAACTCATCCTTGCTCATTCTAACATAGACCCCCCCTTTCCTTCTTAAATTAACACTTGCAAAGCTATTTCCTGATCTTTTTGCCTGATTCAGATTATTCAACCACCTTGTCCCTTTGCCTTATTTAATAAAGGATCTCTTTGTGTCTAGTATGTGTTTGGAAATTGGAGTTTGGGTGTAGCCTGTGCCTAATCCAGAGGCCAGAAGGAGGCACCTCACAGTACATGGGTCCCTTAACTACATACAGGTAATTTTCATTTGTGATCAATTATAAGGTTAAGATGTTGAAGCTAGTTTACTTCAGTAAATATGTATATATTTTTGTGTTAAAAATGAAATGATTTATAGATTTTATAATGCTATGGCCATGAGACAAATTAGGCTTTTAGTACCAACAAATAATGAATATCCTCAATGTATAAAGTCATTTAGAACACTTAAACATAACTATAAGAAAACAAGGAAAAAATTAGATTCCATTTCAGACAGAAATTTATGTCGATGATTTCATGTATGTATGAATGTGTATATGTTCATATGTATGTTGCATGTATAGGTGAGTATACATGTTTATGACTGTCAGAGGTCAATGTTTGTTATCTTTATCTTCAACTTATTTTTATTTTATTTTTATGCATATTTATTTAGAGAGACAGATATAGAAAGGATAGAGCTAGATATAGATAGATAAATAGATAGATAGATAGATAGATAGATAGATAGATAGATAGATAGATAAAATATATGTTTTTAATTGCTATTACACATGTATGGAGATGAGGACAATTTGCAAGTCAGTTTTTACCTTCTGTCATGTGAGTTCTAAAGACAAAACCTAGGTATTTAGTCTAGGTAGGAAATGAGAATACTTGCTGATCAATGTTATCAGCCACATGTAGGGAGGATCTCTCAATGTACCTGGAGAGCACTGTATGGCTATTCTGAATGAAAAACCAACCCCAGTGAGCCTCTGTCACTGTTTCACTAGTATGGGGATGGCTAGTATGTGCTACCATCCCTGGCTTTTACATGGGTGCTATAGATTGAACTCAGACTTTCAAGTTTGCATGACAAGCATCTTACCAACAGAATCACTGCTCCAGCTTCAAAAGTTTTATGAACTTTTCTTTACTTGTCATTAAATATGTATATATATATCATAATCATTTCATAGCTATAGTAATCAAATAAAATAGAGAAAATGTAAATATTTTGAATTGATACATAGAAGCTCAAATATCTCATTGAAATTTAACACTTTCAGGAATAAAATATTTTCTAATATTCACTTTGTTATGCTTATCTTCCTCCTCACATTTGACACACTCATTTACTATTTTTTCCTAATTCATTCCCTGCTTAAGCCATCCAAACATCAATATTTCTCCTCTTTCCATTTTACCAACACTCTACTATCCCCTTTTCCTTGAGGTATCCCATCAATTCTCTTTGTAGTTCTTTGTCTTCCACAAGTACTCCACAAAATTAATCTTACACAGGTAAACAATTAGCATCTAGGAATTACCTATGAGAAAGAAGATCTATCTTTCTGGGCCTGAGTGATTTTACTCAGTATAAGATTTTTAAAGCTCATCTATTTACTTATACATTTTATGGTTTAATTCTTTTTTTTCTGATGAATAAAATTACATTGTGTATATACACCACATTTTCAGTTGCTAGACAGACTCTATATACAAGATATTTTCAATAGAGCATCAGTGAACATAGATTTGCAAGTATGTTTGTGGTAGAATATAGATTATTTGGGGTATATACCCTAGTGGGTAACAGGGTCATATAGTAGTTCTATTTCTAGATGTTTATGTAATCTCTCAACTCTTTTCCAAAGTGCCTGGCCTGATTTACTCTCTGACCAACAGTATGTAAAAATTCCAGTTTTCCCCAAAGGGTGTACCAAAATTAACTGTCATTTGTATTCTTGGTAGTAGCCACTCAGATATGAAAGAGATGAAATCTGAAAGTTAGTTTTATCTGCAGTTCTCTGACATTTAAAGATGTTAAACACATTTTTGTTGTTCTACAATTGTAATAGCCATTTTTATTGTTTCTTCTGAAATTTTACTGTTTGGTTCCCTTATTAATTTTTTTTTACTTAATTCACTGATTTTGAGGGTTTTTTAATGTTTACTTTTTTGAGTAATCAGATGTTCTCTCACTATTAGAGTTGTTTCTTGGCCTAACAGTTTTCTTTACTGTAGAGAAGTATATTTTAGTTTCATGATAACCCATTTATTAGTTGTTGATCTTATCAACTGCTCTATCAGAAACCTATTCAGAAAGTCTTTCACGTTTTTATATGTTGAAGTATTTGCCTTAAGTTTTCCTCTAGCAGCTTTAGAGTATCAGGTATCTATATTCTACCACAGACATACTTGCAAATCTATGTTCACTGATGCTCTATTGAAAATAGCTTGCATATAGAGTCTGTCTAGCAACTGAAATGTGTTGTATATACACAATGTAAATTTATTCATCAGGAAAAAAAGAATTAAGTGTAAAATGTGTGCTGAGATTCTTGATGTGTTTGGAGTTGTATTTTATATGCCCTGAGAGATAAGGTGCTAGCTTTATTACTTTATGTGTATATTATCCACAATAAGGTTTTGAGGATAGCTTGGGTGAGTGAGTAAAAAGAACATAAAATGCAAAAATTAGGAAGAAGGGCTTCAAAATATCTTCTTCTGGGCATGGTACAGTCATAGTAATTATGAGCTCATAGCTATTAAGGTTACCGCCCTGCCTCCACTAGACAGGCCCTATCAATAATCAGTTATTAAGGGTTCCCTGCTGCTATCATACAGGCAAGCAAACTCCACAAAGAGATAGAAAAAAAAAACCTCTGGTATAGATTGATTTTGTCAACATGGATTAGACTTCAGGGAGTCTAAAAGCAGGTAACTTATTCTGAATGTGTTTTAACCTATTATAATTTGGAATAAAAAAAATGTTTCCCAGTATAATACAATCCAGGTGCCCAAGAAGACATAATTACATTGAAACTCAACTCAGAGTAGTATCATTTCTTTCATAAAGTTGTATTCTAGAAATAGGTTACCTATACTATTAGCTTAAAGATCTGACATGGTCTCAGTCATACAAATAGCACAAATGTGCTTTATGGCTCTGATCCTGATTGTGAGAAGTTGGGGGAACAGCTGGCTCTAAAAGTCATTGAGATTACCAGCTACCTCCAATTCTGGTTATAGGAGCTTGATATGGCTTGGCCTAACAGATAACATAAATTACCAGGCAACATAGAATTGCTACCAATTTTCAGATTTCTGCATGGTAGAACAGAATCTTCACCTTTGCCATTGGAAAGACACTCCTGTGTGCTTAACATTCCTGGTTTACCTAGAGATCTGTGGTCTCAAGGAACTTCATTCTATGCTCCCAGCAAGTGATGGGTAGGGGAGAAACTCAATGTTACCTTATACCCCTGTACAGAACTAATGTTCATGAAAAGGGCCTTGGTTAAACTCAGTGGGACACACACACACACACACCCCAGAGAGAAAAATGAAAGAGAGAGAGAGAGAGAGAGAGAGAGAGAGAGAGAGAGAGAGAGAGAGAGAGAGAGAGAGAGAGTTGGGAGAATAGCATGAAGGTTCTTGAGGTTACAGATCTAGAAATAAACCAGGAAAATTAACCACAGAAGACTGTCTTTCTAATGGGAAAGGATTTTGTAGATTTGGTAAAGGGGATTTTTATGGGGGAGTTAAAATGATGGGAGGAGAAAGTACAATACATTTTCTACATTTGTAATGTCTCAGAAAACAAATTCAGTATATAAAATATCATGGGGAAATCGTAATTGTCCCAACAACTACATTTCAGTACTGCTATTGTTGTTTACAAATTTGAGACATAATAGCAAAACAAATGAACAAAAAATAAAACAGAGAAAACACCACTATCATCATAAACAAAAACAAAACAAATAAAAAAACTTGGAGAATGTAATTGTTTTAGCAAAGACAACATTGTCCCAAAGATTGTTGTTTGTATACTATGTATTTTTAATTAACTGTGCTGATTTTTAGTACTTAGGGATAAAAATATGAAATTTTCACTATTTCTGCTTGCTGTGTTTAGTTTTTCATGATGAGATGTATACAAAAATGGTTTCTGGGAGTGCCATTTACCCAACAGGATACATTCAATTAAATTCAGGTTTTTGTTTGTTTTTTTTACAATTTTTGGGTGTTTTCTTAGTTTATAAGTCATTCAGTGATTACCAGGACATTGTCCATGTAAAGAAAACTTTTCATAGACTGTGGGCAGAAAGCATAACATTATCCATTCCCAGTAGCATCAGTTGATCACAGGTGTCAGCAGCTAAGGAGATGCTAATGTGAAATATTAGCAAGAAACAACACAACACAACAATATTCAATCCATCACTTGTATCAGCTGTTTTCTGTTCCAAGACACTATGAATGCATGCTACCTACTCTTTAATCTAAAAGATATTTCCTAGAGCTGAAGAGATGTCTCAATAGTTCAGAGCATTTGGTGCTTTTCTAGAGGACCTGATTTCTATTTCTGTCACCCACATAGTAGTTCATAACCATTTACAGGTCCAGTTCTAGAGGATTAAATGTCCTCCTCTAGGTTCTACAGACACAAGCACACACATGCATGATACACAGACATTCCTGCTGACAAAATACACATAAAATAGATAAAATGATTAAAATATTTTTTCTTTCATCCGTATTAAAGATCACACTTGAAGGGTACTGTCTACTGCTTCTTCTTTTTCTTCTCTCTTATCTTTGACTCTTCAAAAATATGTCAAGTTTGGCGATCTCAACATTGTCTCTTTAGAACAGATTTAACTCATATTTCCCTTAAGAACTGACATGTGAATACGTCCAGTCCATCTAATCCTCTCTCTTTAATGCTTTTAACCTGCCAAATTAGATGATAAAGTAGAGGATTCTAGTCACATTTCCTTTTCTTTTGCAGAAAATTATAGATCCTCTAATACACAAACAACTAACTTTCTGCTGGCCAGGCATGCATTACTCAGTTGAATATCATATTATGCATAATAGCAGCCATGCAGCTGTTGTGATAACTTGAGTGAGTTTCAGACTTTTGATATACTCTAATTCTCACTTATTTTCAGAGTTTTCCCTTACTTACATGGTGGATGCCAGTCATCAAGCAGGCACCTCACTCCAAATAATATGGAAAAAGATGATTATCTTGAAGGTTTCTACACTGATACTCCACCTCCTGATTTTTCAACTTTAGTTACATGCCTCACTACCTTATAACAAGGCGCATGCAACTACTGGCATAACAAGAATGCCCATAATATCATAATACGTGGGGAAAGATGCCATTTTGTTATTATGCCCAATGATATATGAGCATTTTGCAGTTCAGCCTCAATTTCATGCTTTGACATCTTCAGCAATGGTCACAAAATATCTTCTCCAAACTTCATCCTGGCTTCCTTTCTGCCCCACATTGGGTGCCAGTTTGTTGCACTGATTTTTTCTGGTTAGTTAAAAATACTTTTCTCATTCTACATAGGCCAAAAATAACAGCACAAATTAAAGCAAATTCAAGAGAGGAAGGATAAATAACAATATAGATGTTTGAAAAAGTTTCAAGGACTCTTTTTATATTTATATAAAATTATATATAATACACATATGTATATATACATAACTAAGTATTGCTTAGAAAGGACAGAGAAATATTTCTTATAGGTGGACATCCTAATTCATTCTTCAATGCAAACCTTAGGGAGAAAGATTAAAACTAATACTTTCTACTTTAAACATTACCTTCAGGTCCCATAAAATCAAAACCAATATTTTATTTAGAACCTTTCACTAATAAGTTTCCCAACCCTGAAATTATATACCATTCCTTGAGGAATACTTTGATATAATAACAATACTTTGATAAATCTTTTTTTAAGTCTTAGATTTTTTTTTAATTAAATAGGTTATCACTTCAAGGACAGTCTTCCTTTTTTTTCTTTCCCTTCTTTTAATTTATTTTTTTACACTCCAGATTGTATTATCCTCCCCTTTTAATGCTCCAACTGTTCTACATCCCATACCTCCTCCCCACACCCCTGTCTCCACGAGGATGTCCCCACCTCCCACCCATCACCCCACATGACCTTTAAACTTCCTGGAGCTTCCTGTCTTTTGAGAGCTAGGTGCATCATCTCTGATTGAACACAGATCCAACAGTCTTCTGCTGTATATGTGGTGGAGCCTCATATCAGCTGGTGTATGTTATCTGGTTGGTGGTCTAATGTTTGAGAAATCTCAGGGGTCCAGATTAATTGAGACTGCTGGTCTTTCTACAGGGTCAGCTTTAACATCTTCCAGCCTTTCCCTAATTCAGCCACAGGGGTCAGCAGCCACTGTCAATTGGTTGGGTGCAAATATCTACATCTGGCTCTTTCAGCTGCTTGTTGGGTCTTTCTGAGGACAGTCATGATAGGTCTCTTTTTTGTGAGTGTTCCATAGCCTCATTAATAGTGTCAGGCCTTGGGACCTTCCCTTGAGCTAGGTACAACTTTGGGCCTGTCACTGGACCTTCTTTTCTTCAGGCTCATCTCTGTTTTAATCCCTGTGGTTCTTTCTCAAAGGACCAATTATGGGTCAGAGTTTTGATTGTGGGATGGCAACCCCCTCCCTCATTTGATGCCCTGACTATCTGTTGGAGGTGGGCTTTATAAATTTCCTCTTCTTACTGTTGCATTTCATATAAGGTCCCTCCCTCTGAGTCCTGAGAATCTCTCACTTCCCAGGTCTCTGGTGCATTCTGGAGGGCTCCCTAATCTCCTACCTCTGGAAGTTGCTGGCCCTCAGGGCTTCAGCCATTTTCTCTCACACAATACCTGATCAGATTCCTTTCTATCTTCCTACTCCCCATTCACTTTCCCTCCTAGGTCCCTCCCTCCCTGCTACTTTGTGGTTGCTTTCTTCTCCAAAGTAGAGCTGAGGAGTCCTCACTTGGGCCTTTCAGCTTGTTGACCTTTTTGAATTCTGTGGACTGTAACTTGTGTATTCTGTACTTTTTTTTTTTTT
>NC_045030.1:114686616-114692489 GCF_008632895.1 Mastomys coucha
TAATATCCACTTATTAATGAGTACATACCATGCATGTCCTTGTGGAGAGCGGTAGAGCTGGAGAGGCATTCACATTGACAAGATGGCGCCACATCCGCTGTTGACTCCTGGTAAACAACTGTTTGCGCATGTGCTTAGAGAACTGTTTGTGCATGTGAGTAGAATGAAAAGATGCCAAATCAAGGCCCATCCCGGGGCGTCACGTGGGGAGATGAGCAAACAGCCAATCATGGGTGGACACGCCGCACTGTGGGCGGACACAATGCACTGTGGTGTATATAAGCAGTGCCGATTATTGGCTTGGTCCTTTTTTCCTCTGGATGAGGCAATAAACGCTTGTTGCAGAAGGATCCTAGTGTCCGCGTGTCTTCTTGCTGGCGAGACAACTGCGCGGGCAACATGTCCTTTTGGTTCTGAGTTACTTCACTCAGGATGATATTTTCTAGTTCCATCCATTTGCCTGTAAAACTCAGGATGTCCTCATTCTTAATAGCTAAGTAGTATTCCATTGTGTAAATGAACCACATTTTCTGCATCCATTCTTCATTTGTGGGACATCTGGGTTGTTTGTAGCTTCTGGCTACCACAAATAAGGCCCCTATGAACATAGTGGAACATGAGTTCCTGTGGTATGGCAGGATATCTTTTGGGTATATTTCCAAGAGTGGTATTGCTGGGTCTTCAGGTAGATCTATTTCCAATTTTCTGAGGAACCTCTAGATTTATTTCCAGAGTGGTTATGCCAGTTTGCAATCCCACCAGCAATGGAGGAATGTTCTTTTTTATCCATATCCTTGCCAAAATGTGTTGTCACCTGAAGTTTTGATCTTAGGCATTCTGATTTGTGTAAGGAGGAATCTCAGAATTGTTTTAATTTGCATTTCTCTGATCACTAAGGATATTTCTTTAGGTGTTTCTAAGACATTCGAAATTCCTCAGCTGTGAATTCTCTGTTTAGTTCTATAAATTTTTGATTTTTTTTTTTTAGTGGTTACATTCTTGAGTTCTTTATGTATTTTGGATATTAGCCCTCTATAGGATGTGGGGTTAGTGAAGATTTTTTCCCAATCTGTTGGTTGCCAATTTGTTTTATTGATTATGCCCTTTGCCTTACAGAAGCTTTCCAGTTTCATGAGGTCCCATTTATCAATTTTTGACCGTAGAGCATGAGTCATTAGAGTTCTATATAGGAAGTTCCCCCCTTTGCCAATGAGTTCAAGGCTCTTTCCCACTTGCTCTTCTATTAGATTCAGTATATCTCGTTTTATGTTGAGGTCCTTGTTCCACTTGAACTTGAGCTTGTGCAAAGTGACAAGTATGGGTTTATTTTAATTTTTCTACATACAGAAAGCCAATTAGACCAGTTCCATTTATTGAAGATGCTTTTTTTTTTTCCATTGTGTATTGTTGACGTCTTAGTCAAAGATCAAGTGTCTATAAGTGTGTGGTTTTATTTCTGGATTTTCAATTATATTCCATTGATCAACATATCTGTCTCTCTACCAATAACATGCAGGTTTTTTTAATTAGTTATTTTCTTTATTTACATGACATATGATATCTCCTTTCCCAGTTTCCTCTCCAAAAAAAGAAAAAATAAAATAAATAAATAAATAAATAAATAAATAAATGAAAACAAACAAACAAAAAAACCCCTGTTTCCTCCCCACTCCTCCTGCTCACCAACTCACACTCTCCTGCTTCCTGGACCTGGCATTCCCCTACCTGACTAATACAGAAGTAGAGGCTCACAGCCATCCATTGGACTGAGAACATGCAGTTTTTATCACTATTGCTCTGCAGTAACGTTTAAGGGATGGTGATTCACCTAACTGTTCTTTTATTGTTAAGAATTGTTTTTGCTATTCTGGGTTTTTCCCTTTCCAGACAAATTTGAGAATTGCTCTTTCCATGTATTTTAAGAGTTGTGTTGGGATTTTGATGGGGATTGCATTGAATCTACAGATTGTCTTTGGTAGTATGACAATTTTTACTATATTAATTCTGTCAATCCCTGAGCATGGGAGATATCTCTATATTCTGAGGTCTTCTTAGATTTCATTTTTTGTGAGACTTGAAGTTATTGTCATATGGGTCTTTTACTTCTTTAGTTAGAATTACCCCAAGCTATTTATATTATTTGTGGCTATTGTGAAGAGAATTGTTTCCCTAATTTCTTTTTCAAACTATTTATCACTTATATAAAGGAAGGCTACTGATTTATTGGAGTTAATTTTACATCCAGCCACTTTGCTGATGCTGTTTAGCAGCTGGAGAAGTTCTCTGGTAGAATTTTTGGGTTGCTTATATATAATATCATATCATCTGAAAATACTGAACCTTGATTTCTTCTTTGCCAATTTGTATCCCCTTGATCTCTTTTTGTTGTCTTACTGTTCTAGCTAGCACCTTGAGTACTATATTGAATAGATATGGGGAGAGCAGGAAGCCTTTTGGTGTCAAAAAAAGGACAAATATTACAAGATATTAAGCATCTTACAACAAAGTTAAAAGGAGAGAACCACAAGCACATAAAGCCACCTACAAAAACAAATATGTCAGGAGCCAACAGTCATTTCTCTTTAATATCTCTCAATATTAATGGATTCAAATCACCTATAAATGCAAAATCTAACAGACTGCATATGCAAGCAAAATCCAGCATTTTGCTGCATACAAGAAAAACATCTCAATAACAAAGACAGACAAAATCTCAGAGTAAAAGGATGGAAAAGATCTTCCAAGGAAATGGTCATAGGAAATAAGCTGAAGTTGTCATCTTAATATCCAATAAAATAGGCTTTCATCCTAAATTTATCAAACAAAATGAGGATGGACACTATATTCATCAAATTAAAAATACACCAAGAGAAAGTCTTAATTTTGACCATCTATGTCTCAAATGTATGGGCACCCACATTCATAAAAGAAACTTTACTAAAGCTCAAAACACACATTGAAACTCACATAATAGTACTGGGAGGCTTCAATACCCCATTCTCATCAATGGACAGGTTACTGAAACAGAAACTAAACAGAGACACAATGAAACTAATACAAGTTATGAATCAAATATACTGAACAGATATCTACAGGACATTTCACCCTAAAACAAAAGAATATAACTTCTTCTCAGCACCTCATGGTACCTTCTCCAAAATTGACCATATAATTGGTCACAAAACAACCCTCCACAGATACAAAAAGATTGAAATAATCCCTTGCATCTTATCAGATCATCATGACCTAAGACTGATCTTCAACAACAGTAAAATAAACAGAAATCCCACATACACATGGAAAATGAACAACAAGTTATTCAATGATAACTTGGTCAGGAAAGAAATAAACAAATTAAAGACCTCCTGGAATTTAATGAAAATGCTGATATATCAAACCCAAACTTATGGGATACAATGAAAGCAGTGCTAAGAGGAAAATTCATAGCACTAAGTGTCCTGGTAAAGAAACTGGAGAGATCTTATACTAACAACTTAACAGCACATCTGAGAGCTCTAGAACAAAAAGAAGCAAACTCAACCAAGAGGTGTAGATGGTTGGAAATAGTCAAACTAGGGGATGAAATCAACCAAATAGAAACAAAGAGAACTTTAGAAAGAATAAGCAATACCAAAAGCTGGTTCTTTGAGACAATCAACAAGATAGATAAACCCCTTGCCAAACTAACTTAAGAGCCCATAAACAGTATCCAAATTAACAAATCAGAAAGGGAAAGTAAGATATAACAACAGAAAGTGAGGAAATTAAAAAAGTCATCAGATACTCCTATAAAAGACTATACTCAACAAAACTGGAAAATCTAGATGAAATGGATGGTTTTCTAGATAGATATCACATAGAAAAGTTAAACCAAGAACAAATAAACTATCTAAACTGGTCCATATCTCTTGAGGAAATAGAGGAAGTCATTAAGTACCTCCCAACCAAAAAAAAAAAAGCCCAGAGTCAGAAGGATTTAGTGCAGAATTATACCAGACCTTCCAAAAAGATGTAAAATGAATATTCCTCAAACTATTCCATAAAACAGAAGAAACACTACCTAACTCATTTTATGAAGCCACAATTTCTCTAACACCTAAACCACACAAGGACCCAATTGAAAAAAAGAACTTCAGACCAAACTTGCTTATGAATATCAATGTAAAAATACTCAATATATTCTTACAAACCAAGTCCAAGAACACATCAAAACCATCATTCGTCATGATCAAGTAGGCTTCATCCAGGGATGCCAGGGTGCTTTAATATATGAAAATCCATTTATGCAATCCACTATATAAACAAACCCAAAGAAAAAATATCACATGATTATTTCTTTAGATGCAGAAAAAGCATTTGACAAAGGACAATACTTCTTGATGTTAAAAGTATTGGAGAGATCCGGAATTCAAGGCTCATACCTAAACATAATAAAAGCAATTTACTGCAAACTAACAGCCAATATCAAATTAAGGGGAGACATACTTTGAGCAATCTGACTAAAATAGGGACAAAACAAGGATAAATAATTCTTTTAATGTACATTTTTCTATATAAAAAATGAGTAAAATAGTCAAGTAGATAACTCACGAGTTAAAGATATTTGCTGCCAAGCTTGATAACCCAAGTTTAAGTGAAAAGAGAGGACAAATTCTACAAATTAACTTCAAAGTAACCAAATGCACATAAACAACACTAAGTTGATATATCAGGTTCTCATTATATATTTGTGCATATATGTATAATAAAAATCTTAATGTTATCACATTTAAAGGAATGAGGATACACATATGGGAAGAAGTAATGACTAGACATAGTCAAAATTTGAACCTCTTATACTTCATACTAAGTGATGTGAACGTAAAAGAAGTATCCTTTGATGTCATTCTCCATTTACATATATATATGTGTATATATATATATACACACACACACACACAATATGATATATATATATATATATTTAAGGTATATATGTGTGTATACACACACACACACACACACACATACCTTATATGAGGCAAGATATTACAAGAAGCAATTTTTTTGGCAAAACCCATATTGATAAATGAATTTCACATTAATACATTATACGGTGGGATAACATTAATTACATTTTCTTAAGCAGTAGAAAACTTTGTATTTGCAACTATTCCTTTTAATTATAATAGTATCCATTTGAGAATTATTGAGTATCATACACAAAATAACTAAGAATTAGAGTATCTAAACAGGAGAAAGTGATAAGGAACCTAGTGACAAAAATTTTATGTCTACATTGACTGTGGCCACACACATGATACCTTGAGCAGGAACATACATCAGAAGAAGCATGCTATTATGAGACAGGATAATATAGAGGCTCTATTAAGAAGTCAGCTGAAATGTGGTAAACAAGAAACCAGGGATAGATTTCCAGGGACCTGATTAATTTTCAATAAAAAGTTAAAGTGACTATTATGCTCTTAATATCATTGCAGTAGGACAAATAAAATATGTAAAAAAATGAGTATATGAACTTATTCATTGCATTGCTACTCAAGGAATGATATATAATTTCAGGGTTAGAAAACTTATTACTGAAGGGCCCTAAATAAAATATTGGTTTTGTTTTTATCAGACCTGAAGGAAATGGCTAAAGTGTTAGTTATAAGCTTTCTCCCTCATACTTTCAACAAGGAGGCATTGACTGCCACACATGAAGATAATAGCAGATGGTCTTGATAAAGGCACTGAGGAATAAAAGAGCTTGAGCTGGTAAACCAAAACTATTTCAGAGAATTAATTACTCTGAGTCTTTATTTTTCATTTTTTTTATTAGATATTTTCTTTATTTACATGTAAATTTCTCCTTTCCCAGTTTCCCCTCCAAA
>NC_045030.1:114698413-114699811 GCF_008632895.1 Mastomys coucha
TGTAATTCTGATAGGCCTGCCTTTATATGTTACTTGACCTTTTTCCCTTATTGCTTTTAGTATTCTTCTTTGTGCATTTGGTGCTTTGACTATTATGTGGCAGGAAGAGTTTCTTTTCTGGTCCAATCGTTTTGGGGTTCTATGGGCTTCTTGTATGTTCATGGGCATCTCTTTCTTTAGGTTAAGGAAGTTTTTTACTATAATTTTGTTGAAGATATTTACTGGCCTTAAGTTGGAGGTCTTCACTCTCTTCTATACCTATTATCCTTAGATGTGGTCTTCTCATTGTGTCCTGGATTTCCTGGATGATTTGGGTTAGGGCCTTTTTGCTTTTTGCATTTTCCTTGACTGTTCTCTCAATGTTGTCTATGTTATCTTCTGCCCCTGAGTTTCTTTCTTCTATCTCTTGTATTCTGTTAGTGATGCTTGCATCTGTTTCTTGACTTCTTTCCTAAGATTTCTAATTCCAGAGTTGTCTCTTTTTGTGATTTCTTTATTGTTTCGACTTCCATTTTTAGGTCCTGGATGGTTTTACTCAATTCCTTTTCCTGTTTTTTTGTGTTTTCCTGAAATTCCTTAAGGGATTTTTGAGTTTGCTCTTTAAGTGCTTCTACTTGTTTACTTGTGATCTCCTGTAATTGTTTATTGGATATTTTTTGTTTTCTCTTTAAGGTCTTGTACCTCTTTACCTGTACTCTCCTTTATTTCTTTAAAGAAGTTATTCATGTCCTTCTTAAATTCCTCTATCAGCATTGTGAGATATGATTTTAAATCCAATTCTTGCTTTTCCAGTATTTTTGGATATCCTGGACTTGCTGCAGTGGGAGTACTAGGTTCTGATGAAGCCAAGTAGTCTTGGTTTCTGTTGGTAGGATTCTTGCATTTGCCTTTCACCATCTCTTGATTTTTGGTGTTAGATGTTCTTAGTGTCTCTGACTAGAGCTTCTCCTGTCCCTGCTGCCCTGCTAGTCTCCTGCTACTCGTGGGGCCTGTGCCTCCCAGCTGGCTGTTCCAGGCTGGCTGCTCCTGTCTTAGAAACTAACTGGAGAGAACATGACAGCTCTCACCCAAGTCTCTGGGTCAAGGCGGTCCCTGGAGGTTGGCCCTCCACTTGCATGGAAGGGGCAGAGAAGGTTGCTGATCCACCTCTGTCACTGGAAAGCTGAGAGGATCCTGTCCCTGCCACCCTGCAAGTCCCCTGTGACTAGTGGTGTCTGTGCCTCCTGGCTGGTTGCTCCCATCTTTACTCTGAGTCTTGAATAATATGCTCCTGGAGTCTTTTAGGCTTAAACCATGGTATTTTTGTTTGTTTTTTTTTGTTCTTTCTTTGTTTTTGTTTTTTTATGGCATATGTCATATATGTTTTATTTTGCATTTGTGAGAAATAAATGAGAAAAA
>NC_045030.1:114699917-114716660 GCF_008632895.1 Mastomys coucha
TAATCCATTATCATTAGGGCGGGAAGCATGACAGTATGAAAGCAGATATGTTGCTGGAGAAAGGAGCTGAGAGTCTAATCTAATGGGGCTGTAGCTCCTAATAGTGCCACTTGTTCTTGACCAAGCATTAAAAACTATTAGCCTATGGGGGGGCACTCCTACTCAAACTACCACAAAAGGAAATAATATTTGGCCTTTAGTTTCACGATTTTTGCTCTATGATCCGGTGACTGGTTTAAGAGCTATGTAGAACATCCTGGCATGGACAATGTAAGGTGGAAAGATAGCTTACATCTTTACATATAGGAATGAGAGATAAAGGAAATGGGGACCAAGGTCTATTATTCTAGAGAAATGCCCCAGTTTCTCTAATTACAAATCTCCTACTCTTTAACCTCTTCTTAATGATTGCATTTTATTTTGAACACATTAATACATTGACTAAGTCATGTTCTAGTCTCTTCTCAAAGCTAGTCTGATAACAGGCAAACCCTAAACATGGGAACTTTCAGGGGAAATCTTATTCAAAAAATAACACTTGAAAAGAGCTTTTAGCTTGCATCTGGACTCACCACATCAAGTCCAGCCACTCACGTGCCATATAAATGAACCTAGGAATGACTAAATAAAAAGGAAATAACAGTACTGTGACATTAAGTTGGAGGGAGGCACTAATACTTAGAGTATTTATGAGAAACCCTCTACAACATAATAAATAATCATAAAATCCTTATATAACAAATAACTATGAAAGTATTATCAGGAAAAAGGAGTAGAGGAAAGCAAGCAGATTAAACAATCTATGAACAATGTTTTATGGTACACATTACATGTTCATGGAGCTAAAAGAAATAATGATTGTTGAAATAAATGTTTTTGTGAATATATTAATGTATCTTCCCCAAAATAAAATATTAATGAATGTAGAAAGAAATTATATTTGTAACCCATTTAATACTTTTATTTTTTGTTTTTGTTTTTGTTGTTATTTTTTTGGTTGAGGGGAGTTGTTTTGTTTTGTTTTGTTGTCACAAAGCAAATACTTTACTAAGGTCATATGATCATGTAATTCAGAGTTGTGATTTCTCTAAAATGATTTCTACTGGGCTCTAATTTAATTAGTAGGCTTTGCAAACTGGTAATCTTAATAAATCTTAATCTTATGTAATCAAATATTTAGTTGATGTTTAATAATCTAATTTTGAATAGGTAACAAAATAACTGGGTTCAAGTAATTGCTTTGTTTTTCTCAAATTTGTTGGCATATTAAGATTTCCAAGGGAGGTTTTTAAGAATTTTAAACTCATTTATTTTAAATAATATACTTTATTCTTTTAAAACTTCATACATTCACAGAATATTTTTTATTATATTCTTCTACCACTACATCTCTGTAATTCTACTTATTTCCCATCTGCATTTTCTATAGATTTCATGTGCTTTTCTATTGAAATTAAGAAATCCATGATACCAAATAGTGATGTCCATATGTATGGACATGGCACTATGCACTTGGACTTAGGTAACCTACCACAGTTATATTTCCAAAGGTGAGTGTGAGTGACAATTGATCACTGCTACTATTTGGCTAGGTTGAAGGGCTTCTGAGCCTTTTACTTGTATATGCCAAAATTTTTGACTAACTTGATCTTGTGCAGGTAACCATAACTACTGTGAGTTGATGTATGTAAAAACCATGTCAGATCCAGAAGTTAGCATTTGGCAATTCTCTTCCTCACCTGTGGCTCTTATATTGTTTCCATCCATTTGTTTCATTTAGTTTGTAAGCTTACTTAAAATATATATGAAGAGTTTGGATAGTGATACTGTGCATAGATAAGCAATAGTACTCCCACTCTCAAAAATGTATTATTCAATGAAAATTTCAATACTAGTCACAGAGAACCTGTGCTATTGTCAGAGATTCCAGAGGCACCAATAATAATGCAGTTTATTGCTACTATTTTGTCTCATATGTAATAAGATGGTGTAAACTTATGAATTAAGAAAACAATCCTTTTCCATGCAAGACATTGAGAAATCAACCACTAGCTGAGCAGACTATCTCTTTGCTGGATATCATACATAGTGCCAAAAAGTTTCATGTCGGTTAATATCAATAACCTTACTAAGCACTGGATTCTGTGTGTTACAATGTCTAACTGCCAGGGAAGATGTATCCACAGGTATAATCATAGTGTGGTAGATATGGGGGTAACAAACCACTTTCTGTTAAGAGCAGATTCTATCCAAAGATTTGATCTTATCCAAAGGCTTGAGGTACAAGTAATCAAGCAGTTTCTGGCTCATTATGGGGTCTGCACTACAGGAGTGATTTCATGCTTGTTACTGTAAGCCTGGTAAAGAACACATGACTAGGGAAATCAGAGGCCTTAGAGCCTAATACATTACAGTACATGTGCTAAATGGTCATGCTATTAAAGTACCCTATAAATATTGATGTTTTTACTCATAGATGTTTGTTGATCACAACATTGGTCAGAGTGGCTCCTTTTTGCAGTGAGTAGTGGTGAATGAAAACTAATAATTTGTCAAAACACTGAAAATAAGTGACTATGAATATTCAGCCCTAGATATGACATCAATATGAATTTCTACCCATGTCAAATTTTAGATACTACTCTCATTTGTGACAAACATTAGGGCTTTAACAGATACCCATACAACTTCAGTTGCAAATAATTTTGAGGTTCTATATTAACTTTGAAAATATTTTCAGAACAACTCAAATAATTTTAGGGATGGGCAGACAAAATATTTGTGGAAATAATTTTAACAGCTCTAAAACAACTTTCATTATCATTGAGAAAAAGCCTTATCATTTTTATCCCCCACATAACTACTGTATTTTTCACCATCACATGTTAAAATATAAGCTCTATATAACATGTGTTCCATTATAAAGTAAAAGATCCATAATTAATTTAAATAAAAAATAATATCTTCTGGATAGTCTTCTTCTTTATCCTTTTTTATTGTCATAGAAAAGGAGGATCATGTGCATATCAATAAGGCAATCATTTCCTAAAACAAACTCTAGAAGTTAAAAAGTGATCTACATAACTACTCTAGATCTTTTCATTACCTCAGAATTTAAAAGCCATACACAGGAACATCTATGAAATGGTAATATAAAATTTTGTATTCTACAGTGAAAGAACCTGTTAGTTACAGGAAAAGGAATTAAGCATTGTGTCATTTAGAAGTTTTTACAATTAAAAGTTTTATTCCTAGAGGAGCTACAAGACAATTAAATGAAATGCTAACAACAAATTAAATGCTTTATAGGTCAGTCATCCCATTAGGTCTCTTTAGGGAAGCTGTTTTCATATAAAGCATGCCATAACCTATTTGCATAATGATCCTATCTTAACTGTGCCTTCTGCTCTTTTATGTCATGTTGTTTATCCTGATGCATGGCTGATATAGTAGAGATGTAAAGAATGTAAAAGCTGCTATTTAAAGCAAATAAAATTTGCAAAATTCAGGCATAGTAAACTAAACATATTAAACCTGACAGTGAGTCTTTAAAAACTGTAGCTGTGATTTGGTATAAAATACTTAGGATATTTCTTCTGATGCTATGACAACAGAACAGAGAGGTGACGTGATAAGATAGACATGTACTTCAAAAACAAAAACAAACAAATAAACAAACAAAAATACAGAACAAAAGAAAATATTTCCTATGGAAGAAATTGGCATTTGCGCAAATGACTTTCAGCATTAATCATTTCCACAGCCTGAATAAACTTGGCATTATTAGGTCTATAATTTCACTTTGTTTATTGCATATCCACATGCACACACACAAAATACACACACACACACACACACACACACACACACACACACACTACAGCTTTTGCACATTATAAAATATTTTGGTAATGAGTCTTAAACACTATATGGTGTATATGTGTGTGAGAAGCCAGTGTTTTAGAATTTTAAGCACGCATAGACAAAATGTTTATGTAAGCAAGTTTAACACCTTTAAAACTGGTGTTCAACCTCCATTAATAGTTTTTTTAAAAATTCATCCTTATTAGTCGTATATATTTAACATTACATTTTTCACTGAAATAGATTTTACACAGCAGATTACTTTTCCATAATAGATAAATTATGCTTACATCCATCCATTGGACTAAGCACAGGGTCCCCAATGAAGGAGCTAGAGAAAGGACCCAAGGAGCTGAAGGGTTTGCAGCCCCTTAGGAGGAACAACAATATGAACTAACCAGTACCCCCAGAGCTCCCAGGGACTAATCCACCAACCAGAGTTCACATGGAGGGATCCATGGCTCCAGCTGCATATGTAGCAGAGGATAGCATTGTCTGACATCAATAGAAGGAGAAGCCCTTGGTCCTGTGAAGGCTTGATGGATGCCCCAGTGTAGGGGAATGCCAGAGCAGAGAGGTGAACGTGGATGGGTGGGAAGGGGAGCAACCTCATAGAAGCAGGGGGAGGAGGAATGGGAGAAAGGGGTTCTGGAGGAGAACCTGGGAAAGGGGATAACATTTGAAATGTGAATATATAAAATATCCAAGAAAAAAAGAAAGCGCTAGAAGATATGCAGTGTGTGTGTGTGTGTGTGTGTGTGTGTGTGTGTGTGTGTGTAAGGTTTTCCTTAGGCCCACCTTTGACTCCTTGTTACTTACAAAAGCCATGTTAAGAATTCAGGTGAGATTCAGTGTGCAATGTAGCAAGTGGAGAGAGTTTATTTTAGAGTGTTAGAAGGCACAAATTCAAGAGATAAGAGATGAGAATGTACTGAGACCATCGTGAAGAACACTTTCAAACTGGGTAAGCATGAACACTAGTCAGAGATACCATTGTGCTGGGTTAATTTTGGTAGGTTTAGTCATATCATTAAGTTTCTTGGATAGAACAGCTTTGTTGGGGGTCAATTTTATCATGTTTGTTTACTTGAAAGATAGGGCCATTTGTATTAAACCTCACAGGATGGACACAGAGTATATCGTTATTCTTTGTCAGAAAGGTTTCTATAAAACAGGAATCTTATGAAGTATAAGTCTTCTGAAATCAGGTTTAGATAGTTATCAATTAATGACCTTTCTGACAGTTCATGTGTCACATCTTTCCTCAGGTCTAGACAAATATATCAGATAGCAGTCCTCTGACTAGTTATCAATGACCTATAGTGTCAGCCCTTGGTTTACAATCTGTTGATTGTGCAGGGAGCAGTCCATACTTAAGATCTCCTTATCTTGCTAATATCAAAGTGGATATATATCAGATACACAGAAATATATATACATATATATGTATATGTAAATATATATATATATATATATGCATATATATATTTTTTTTTTCTTATGTAACCACTATTTTCTTTGAACTCATTCTGAATGTGGAAATACTCAGCTAAATACCTGACAATTTGCATTATTTTTTTCTTTCATCTTGATGCTTTTAATCGTTAATGTAGCAAATTATGTGGGAAATGATGACTCCAAAGGCATCTTAACCAAAATACAAAGCTCTTTGATAGATGTTCACAAAATTTCATCTGCATGAGGCTAGACATCTGTGTTACTGGTTAAGAAAAGATTCTCTTGTAAAGGATCCAAAATCGGTTACCAGAAACCAATGTAGACCATCACACAGCTGCCTATAACTTCAGATTCCCAGTGGCTGACATCCACTGGCATTATCCAAGGATGCCTGCACTCATGTGAACATACATATACACATACACAAATACACACACTTAATTAAGAAATTAAAGAAAATCCAAAAGCCAAAATTTCATAATCGTATATATACTTTGTCAGTTATGTTCTGCTTTGTATTATAGGTTTCACTTATTTAATAGTACTTAAGAAGTTGTGTTATCCAGTGTATTTTTGTCTTTATTTGAATTATGAGGCTTATTATTGAGCTAAACCAAAAATAGACTTCATCATAAATATTTCATGTGCATTTTCAATTAGTGGCTTAAACATTTTAAGGACTATGAGCTCAATTAAAAGGAAAACCTTAGGGTCAAAATTTAAGTGTTTTCTACTTAGTTAATCTTTTTTGGCAAAACAAATTGGAAACAATGTTGTTAACAAGTTCATTGTACTGGTTAATTTCATTTATCAATTTGACTGAGCTTTGAGGGCTCATGTATTTAGTGAAACCTTCCTTTGAGTGTGTATCTGGGTGAATATTTGTGGGTGAGAGTATAATACGTATTGATAGATTTCATTTCCTTTTTTTCTTTTTTATTTCTTAATTGTTTTATTTATTTACATTGCAAATGTTGCTCCCTTCACAGTTTCCCCTTCAAGAGATATCACCCCTTCTCCACTCCACTTTGCCTATAAGAGGGTACTTTCTCACCCACCCAAACCCCCACCTCCCAATTTCCCCACCCACCCACAGCTCACTCTCCCTCTGCATCCCTCTTCCATGGAGTATCAAGTCTCTACAGGATTAGCTGCATCCTCTTCCACTGCAGCCAGACAAGGTAGTCCTCTGTTACATATGTGCCAGGACCACATGTATACTCTTTGGTTAGTGACTTAGACTCTGTGTGCTTGCAGGGGTCTGGGTTAGTTGATACTGTTGGCGTTCCTATGGTGTAGCCATACCCTTAAGCTCCTCCAGTCCTTTTCCTAACTCTTCTCTTGGTGTTCCTGACCTCAGTACAATGCTTGGCTATAAGAATCTGCATCTTTCTCAGTCAGCTGCTGGTAAAATCTTGCAGAGGAGATCCATGTTTTGTTTTCAAGCACAACATGGCACCAGTAAATGTCAGGGTTTGGTGCCTGCCTATGTTATTGATCCCAAGATGGGTTAGTTACTGGATATCATTTCCTTCATCTCTTCTCCTTTATTTGTCCCTGCATTTCTTTTTTCTTTTCTTTCTTTTCCTTTTCTTTCTGTTTTGTTGTTGTTGTTGTTGTTGTTTTATTATATTATTTACTTACATTCCCATCATTGCTCGCTCTCTCGGTCCTCCCAATAGTTCCTCATTCTATTGTGCCTCCCCTTTGCCTCCAAGAGGGTGCTACCCCCTACTAGGCCTCCACTTTCCCTGGATCCTCAAGGCTTGAGAGTTAGGCCTGTATTTTCCCACTAAGGCCAGGCAAGTAAGACCTCTGCTCTATTTTTGCCAAGAACTTCAGACTGGCATGTGAATGCTCCTGGTTGGTGGCTCAGTCTCTGGGAGCTCCCTGGGGTCTATGTATGTTGAGACTGATGGTATCCTATGGGGTCGCTCTCCCCTTTAGCTTTTACAATCCTTCCCCTAATTCAACCATAGGGGTCGGGTCCCCTACTACAGTTCAATGGCTGGCGGTAAGTATTTGCTTCTGTCTCAGTCAGGTGTTGATAGGGCTTCTCATGGGACAGCTATGCCAATCTCTTGTCTGTTAGCATACCATAGCATCAGTAATAATCTCAGGCCTTGTTGTTCTCCTATGAGATGGATCCCAAGTTGGGCTGGTCATTGAGCTGCCTTTCCTTCAGTCTCTTCTCCATTTTTGTCCCTGAAGTTCTTTTAGACAGGAACAGTTCAGGGTCAGAAATTTTGACTGTGGGTCCCTCCATAATCCCTCCACTTGAGGCCCTGTCTATATACTAGAAGTGGGTTCTTCAAGTTCTCTTTCCCCAATGTTGAGCATTTTGGTTATGTTTATCTCCAATCAGTCCTTAGAGTCTCTTACCTCCCGGGCCTCTGGTACTTTCTTGAGTGCCCCCCAACCCCCAGGTGCTGCTTATCTTCATTCATTCTCTTGGCCCTCTGGGCCCCTCTTCTGCACCCTCCCCTCTTTAACTGATCCTCTTGCCCTTTTCCCCTCCCCCTTCCCACTAGTCATTTCAGTTGAAGGTATAAATGAAAATGCTATCTCTTCCACACGTAAAACAAAAGTGTTTTCATTCTTTGAACTGACTCATAGACCTTTTTATTTTTATTTTCCTTTAGAGTCAAATGAATGCATTTGTACTTCTGGCTTATTAATTCTATTGAATGAGAAACTATACTTTCAGCTTTTCCAATCTACTATATCCACTAGTGAAATCCTTGTAAGATATGGTTTTCCCTATACACATAAGAAATGAAAATGTAATATTGATTGCATTTATGTGAATACTTTCTATTATAGAGATGTAAGTATTATATGTTAAATTTGTACATAAATGTGAATTTCCCTGGTTGATGTCTTCCATGTTTACACATTATACTGTGAGAAATTAAATAATTAGATATAGTTTGGACAAATATAATTTTGATATTCTTGACTATCATCTTTTTCTTTTAACAATTTCTGATTAATGAAGTTATCTTTTCTATTATATTAATGTTCCTTTTTTACTCAGAGGATATCCAAATTGGATTAGAAATTACACAGAGCAACTATGTCTATGGAAATGTTAGGAAATGGTTTACAAGAGTGCTGTCCTATTGTAAGAGTCTGGATGAGAAAGAAAAGAAGAGTTGCACATATGTTAGGGTTCAGTGCATTGGTTTTCTATATTTGATAGTTTATTTGCAGCATTTTGACAGAGAACACTTGGATTTTGCAACCTCCTTATTTGAGGATTACCATTGCTGTGGTGAAACATCATGACAACAGCCAACTTGGGAAGGAAATTATGTATTTCACTCACAATTCCATATAATGGTTCATTAGTGAAAGAAGTGAAGACAGGAACTCAAGCATGGTAGAAACATGGATGCATGTGCTGATTCAGAAACCATGATGTGGTGCTGCTTAATGGCATGCTCTCTGTATTTAGCTCAGGCTGTTTCTCTCTCTCTCTCTCTCTCTCTCTCTCTCTCTCTCTCTCTCTCTCTCTCTCTCTCTTTCTCTCTCTCTCTTTACATTTCAAGTGTTATCCCCTTTCCTGATCCCCCCTAGAAACACTATCCCATCCCCCTTCCTCCTACTTCTCTGAGGGTGTGCCCCTACCCATCCACCCACTCCCTTTTCCCTGGCCTCATATTCCCCTACACTGGGGCATCAAAACATGCTGCTTTCTTAATTTCACCCAGGACTACCAGCCCAGTGATAACACCACTCACAGGGGGCTGGGTCCCCTGTCAATAACCAAGCTTTTAAAAATACCCCACAGTCATGCCTGTGGCCTGATGTTATGGAGACATTTTTCTTTCTGAAGTGTCTATCTCTCAGACAACTTTAGTTTATGTCAAGCTGACAGAAAATTATCCAACATGCAACCATAATAAGACCACTGGGCATCCAGTTCAATATGAAGCTTAAGGAAATCATGCATATTTTACTAGCCTCTTACCTTTAATTACAACTTTTAAATGTTTAAACACCATGTTCATGTGCATTCATTACCTTTGACCCCATCTTACAAATGTAACGATTTGTCAGCATCATCAAATTTTTGAATGGTGACTGAGCATTTTGTATGAATTTTCTATTTTTAATTCATAATTCATTCAGGCAAAATATGTAACTCAGATTAAGTAAACTTTTAGCTCATTTTCATCTCTGTGATGATAAATGTATGAGAAAAGTAAAGAAAGTTTCAAGAGTGTAGGGAAAAAGTATAAGACACTGAAACATCTGTAGAGAAGCAATAGAAAGAGAAAGGAGGACAATGAAGTAAAAATCACTTTTAGTGCTGGGTATGAAAACTGGTTAAATACATGTATTGCATCTATTTGTTTGTTTCCAAGTCTGTATGTATACTAAGGTAAACTAGAAATAGCAAGAGTGAGCAGATGAATAAGCTTCATATTCACTGTATTACATTCTGCAGGCCAGTCATAAGTAAAACGACCAAGGCAAAACATTAGTACACATGCACTTCCAATTAAAATGGTCACATTTAAAAAGTAAATGATTAATATTTGCAAAGTTCTTACATGGTTCCAAGGATTATGACTTTATTTATCATGGGAAGGCAAAGAAGAAAAAACAGAAATGCAGAGAGAAAGGAATGTTCGACTCAGATAGACTGGGCTCTCTGATAGAGAAACTTCAAAACCCTAGATTAGCAAGTTTACTATATAGACTTGAACAAGGAGGCATGGCTACTTCATACAGCTGAACAAGAAGATGGAGTCATTACATGGAGATAAAAAGGAGTCAGATAATATGGAGTTTGTTCAGGAGTTAGGTTTAACTACTTTTTATAAGAACAGTCTCCTTAAAGGTGAACTTTTTAGGTTGTAAATATCCAGAATGAAAGAAAGCTAAAGTGGATATTTTCTGCACAAAACTATTAACACCCACTTCCAGGTCCCTGAAGAAGGCTTTATCATTTCCCTCTGAACCCAACCTAGCAGGGGTATGGGAGCAAGAGAGTATGTGACAGGAAGTATTGCTATTTCCTTCTGAATCTGAGGCAACAGTCTTGACAGGGTAGTTCCTATGCCAACAGCATACCTCCACATAAAATCTCATACACTTAGAGATTCCTCTGCTCATCACAAATATCAATAAGGAACATATATTTACTTGCAATGTACATTATTTTCAACAATATATTTCAGCATATATTTTTCTCTCTGTCTCCCTCTCTGTCTCTGTCTCTGTCTCTGTCTCTCTGTCTCTCTGTCTCTGTCTCTCTGTCTCTGTCTCTGTCTCTCTCTGTCTCTCTGTCTCTCTCTCTATATATACACATATATACATACATATATATGTGTATATATATGTACATATATACATATATACATATATATGTGTACATATATATGTACACACATATATATATATATGTACACACACACAGTTTATCCTGTATATACTCCTAGTCTTCTGTACAAAGGCTTTCCCACTAAGTGGAGAGGAATAAATAGGAAAGGTAGATGGAGCCACATCTTGCATTACCTTTTCTTGGGTGTTATCTGTAAACCTGGAGGCCTATTCTGCAGAAAAGTTGGAGTAAGCCATGGTTTGTGGGCTAGAGTTGGACCTGATCATTGTTCTGCAAGCAATGCTGCTCAGACAGCTTTCAGAATGATCAACATTCAAAGGAGGAGGACCACAGTTAGAGGTAGGCAGATCAGCGGGTTAGGAATGCTGCTGTAGCCTGATGAGGGAAAGCAGAGACCTGAAGGGCTGGAGGACAATGGAGTCAAAGAAAGGGTGAAAGGGTATTTTCCCCTGTGTGAAAGCATAGCCTTGCTACTCCCAAAGCAGGGGAACAGCTTTGAGATGAGTTCTAATCCTAAGGGTCTGGAAGTTTGGCTTTGTGACACTTTAAAATCCTACATTCCAATAGTCACCATCCCCAAAATGTTAGAGCAAGAGAGAGCTTTGGAGAGACATCTTTAGATTTCAGAAGTGTGTATACCTCTCCTGCCCCAAGTTATATCAACTGGAAGAGACATGGTAAAAATTCCAGACCACAATACTACCATTGGGTGCTAAGACTCCAGAATGGAGACAGGAGGATGCTGAACAAGGTGTTCTCCCTTAACATTGACAGAGTACCTGAGGCCTTCCTGTGGGTCTTGTAATCTAGAGCTTTATGTTCAGTTCCCAAGACTAAAAAGATAGACAAATATTTGATATAAAAGTAAGCATAAGTCAGTGAAGAAGATGGCGATGGAAAAGAAGGAAGATCATGAGAAGCCATTGTGCAGAAGACTTGGAGTTTCTGGGTAAGAATAACACTAAGTGGCTGAGAAAACTGATTGTTTGCTGACATCTGAGAATATTAATTTAAGTACAGCTGAGGGAGACAGACAGACCGACAGACAGATTAGGCCTTTGATCACATCTCCACAAGAACAGCAGAAGATAAAATGCTCTGTGGCTTCAGAAGACACTTTGTGCTGCAATTATAAACAATAAAAGTAAAGAAATGGAGTTACACAGACACACACAAACAACCTTCATTTGCCTCCACAGTCTATTAAGCAGAAATACTTAGCAAATTGTTTCAAATGAATCTTCGAATTGTTTATTGAATTATTATATTTAATAAATTCTGACTTTGTGAGAAGACATAAATGTGCTTATTTTGTTTATTACATAGCATGCTCATAACAGTATCTAAGTCACAAAAATTATATTCTGAGCTTCTCTCCCTAAGTGTTCCCTTGTTAATTCTGGTAAGCTATGATATATACAGCTGCTGTTTGAGCGAATATCTGTATATAAATTATTTCTATATAGTTATATGAGATGTAATTGATGTAATTGATGAGATGTAATTTTATAATTGAACCTTCAGTTCATTTATAAAATTGAGACAACTCTTCATGTGAAATATATTCAACTGGCTAAAACTCTGTTCCACATGAACATGGAGCTCTACGTGAATATAGAATAAAGAGGTCTAAAATGTTTTCCATATTCCAACTTATCTATGCTGAATTTATTCTGCTCAGAATCAATCTGGTTTTAAATACAGCCCTTGAGAGCTTCTCTTGCCCAAGATTTTACAAGAATGGTGCCTGAGAGAATATGTGAATTATCTAAAGGGTGCTCAGTTATCCCTATCATTAAATCATCCCCCTACCAGTTTTCCTACTCTTGTCTGCCCTTGAGGAATTCAATTCTTCTCATTGTTATTAACCAGAGTAATTCAACTCTTCACCTTTTATTTGGCTCTAGGATCATCTTTTCTATATGCAAATAGCCATTAAGTTACTCAGCTAAGCAATGATAGGAAGCTATAAAATCTGCTCCGTAGCCATCAACCAAGGAAATAAAGAATTATAGATATTTACTTCATTCTCAAAGTGAAATACTATGCTTTCTTTATGATACAACTACTGTTAACACTAATTCTGATTTTAAGTTTATTTTTTTCTGTTGCAAATATAAAAGTAAAATTAATCTGTGTTTCATCTGATTTCTTACTTCATGCTCTCTGCAAATAAATCTTTCTGAAGAGCTCATATTCCTCACCCATAATAGAAGAAACATAATAAGAGACCTCATAGTGTTATAGATAAGTGGTACTTGGCACATAGTAAACACCTGGCATCATATAGTTGTTACTATCATTTCTACATGGTAATAATATAATTTTATATTGGGTTGCAGGCAAGATGGCTCAGCAGGTAAGTGGCCTTGCCATCAAGTCTGATGAACTGAATTCAATCTAATCCCTGAATCCCTTCCTATAGTGGAAAGAAAAACACTTAACCTTGCAAATTGTTCTCTAATTTCTGCACATGCACTGTGGAATGTATATATACATACATATATATATATATATATATATATGTATATATACATACATAAACAAAAATTAATGAAATGTAAAGGTAAACTATACTAAAAGTAGAGTTCTATATTGGAGAACAGGTTGATTGAGTAAAAATACTGATTGCCTTTTCTTAACTTTATGCATATCATTGCCAATTCTTAACATTTTCATTCATCACTCACAATAAGTTAATGTAAATAAATAACTGTCAATGTAATACCTCCAGCTCTCACTTTAAAGAGAATACTAGATAATTTATTTTGTAGCCATTATTCTTGAGGTTTGGTTCTTTTTGTTGTGCTAAATGCTAGTTGT
Source organism: Mastomys coucha (assembly GCF_008632895.1). Lineage (NCBI taxonomy): Eukaryota > Metazoa > Chordata > Mammalia > Rodentia > Muridae > Mastomys > Mastomys coucha. The sequence goes on from NC_045030.1 coordinate 114,713,416, forward strand.
TCCCAGAGACTGCAGTTAGGCCCAGGTGATGCTGTCTTATATGACCTCAAGTTATCTGTGATTAGTGAATAAAGATGTTGACAACCAATAGCTTTGCAAAAGAGACAAATGTAGATTTTATGGTTCCCTGGCTTGGGTTCTGACAAGGATCATAAAGTGAAAGAAAAAAGGAGGTGAAGAGAGGAGAAGATGCCATGGGGTAAGAATATTAAAATAATGGTAATGTGGGTTGACTAACTGGAGTTAAGAGCAGCCCAGACAAAATGTGACAAGTTATATAATGGGATTATTGGATGAGAAGTAGACATAATAGCATAAAGGACAGATATCAGCCCAGCTCTTGTGCTGACTAAGGCTTATTATAAATATAAAGGTTCTGTGTGTATTTTATCTGGGAACTAACTGGTCAAAGACGTGGTAGAAACCCCTGATTGAGATTAAATATTTCTACAACAGTTATGAGTGACCTTGGGCCAGGAACTGAGATTTACGTTACCCCAAATTCCATGTTCCAACATGGAAGCAATTTCATAAAGTTTTTATACTTTTATAAAACAAAGTCATAAATCAATGCATGTTGAAAATACATTGGTGAGTACACTAGAGACACAGGTAGAATGAGATGTGTGGAAGCTATTCTATAGGCCTAAGACACTATCTGATAACATTCTTAGCTTTTGGATTGGCAGAAGCTAGTATCTTGAAAAGTTAATAGCTTCTAAGATTTCTATTTATTATCACAAGAGGTTAGTTCTAAGTTAATGGGTTGTAAAATGTTTTTATTTATTATCAGATGTTAGTTCAGATAGAGAGTGGGCCAAAGAGTGGCTATTATGGACAGCTAAAGCTTGCCCACAAGGAAGTAATTAGTCCCTGAACCTGTAAAATTCCAATCTCTTCACAGTACTGAATTTCCAATCAGTCTGTCATTCTCAGTACATACAGACTCCTTTCAGGAGCTTTTCATCCACAGTAAGACACAGCTTCTTTTCAGAAATTTTTGTTCACACAGAAAAAGCAGTGCCTACTCCACTGAGTTGGTTAGAGAATTTAAATATGTCTAAGGTGGGTTAAAAAAATATGTGAATGTTGGTAACTACTATAAATCACTTAATTATTACTAAGTATATTTTTAGTTTCTATTTAATATTTTCTCTGACATTTTGTAACTAAATATTAGAATGGTTTCCAATACACACAAACATAAATACAAAATATCTCAAACTATGAGGTCCTTGGTTTCATGTTGCTTTTAAAACCTTTATTATTGGGCTGGTGAGATGGCTCAGTGGTTAAGAGCACTGACTGCTCTTCCCGAGTTCAAATCCCAGCAACCACATGGTGGCTCACAACCACCCATAATTAGATCTGACACCCTTTTCTCATGTGTCTGAAGACAGCTACAGTGTACTTAATTATAATAATAAATAAATCTTTAAAAAATTTATTTATTTATGATAGTGTATTGCTTATTTTGTGCATTATATGTATTTTAATGTTGACAAAGGTACATTTTGGATCATATGCAGTTGGTTTATGTAAGGTATAATGAATAAATAAGAGAAACACAGATATTCTTTAATGTGGTATTATAACATAAAAATTCACTTTCTGTATGCTATTAGTACAGATTTAATGAGATGATTAATGTTAACAAAAAAGGAAATTATGAAGTTAAACATAGTCTGTTCCCTTTTTCCTGCAATTAAAACCAGTGAGATTTTGTTTCCTCTCAAGGATGTATTTCATTTATACAAAAATAGTGAAACCAGGGATTGGAGAGATGGTTTAATCTTTAAAGAGCACTTGCAACTCTAGCATCACATCTGGATTTAATTACCAGCACTCACATGATAGCTCACAACCATCTGTATCCCCAGAACTAGGGAAATCTAATGACTTCTTCTGGTATCCATGCATACTTCATACTTCATACACATAATACACAGGCAAAACACCCATGTACACATGAAAAATAAAAACTCAAAGGAAGCTTTTTGTAGTTAGTTTTGGAGGAATTTTTTGTGATATTCTATGGCTCTTATAGTGAGCTTTGTCAGTCCAGATGTGAAAAATTGGATTTGTTTCTTCTTTTCTCAAAATTTTTAATTGAATAATCAGGTCATTTATTTGTGCTCTTCTGATATTTTTAGTGTAGGCACATAAAGGTGTACATTTTCCTCTTAAGTGTAATAACAATATATCCCATAACCTATATTTCCATTTAGTTCTATGAATTCTTTAATTTACTTATTGATTTCTTCTTTGACAAATTATTCATTCAGTAATTTACTTAGTTACTTAATTTCCATGAATTTGTGTTGGTACTAAAGATTTGTTGGCCATTCAGCTTATGCTTTACCATCTTATAAAATAGAACATGGAGTTATTTCAATCTTTCTGAATTTGTTAATATTTCATTTGTATCATGTGAAGAGATATATTTTAGAAAGGCTCACATCTACTGCTGAAATTAATGTTTGCATGTTTGGGTGAGATATTCTGTAAATATCCATTAGGCTCATTTGACAGATGAGTGATGATGTTATATAACTGTGGTATGTATATATATATATATATACATATATATATATATATATATGTGTGTGTGTGTGTGTGTGTGCATACATATATATGTACATACATATATATCTATATGTGTGTGTATACATACATACATACGTATGTACATATATATAATGCTTTTTTATCATTCTCTGATGTTCTTTGAAACATGGCTCACTACAAGCCCTTGTGTTTTATTGCAGCCAGTTGGTCCTATACCCAAGTATTCAGGGATCTAGTTTCCAGAGAACAGGCTTTTTGAAGGAGAAAAATAGATAACTCTGTCAGCAGCTGCAAAGGAGCTGCACAGAAGTAAGTAGTTTGTCAGAGCTAAGATAAGCAGTTAGCTGTAGGGGGTTCCACACAAACTGGCAGTTTAACAGAAACAATGTGATTAGCTGTAGGGGTTCATACAAGCAGGCTAAAATAACTTAACAAAGACACCTTGACATTGAAGCTCTGGAATAAGGTTTGTTAATTTTGTATGGGATTCTCTATCAACGAGATGAAAAACTAGTTTGAGTCAGAAATGGCTTCAAGAAGAATATGAGATGAGCCAATAAGCAGCACCCATCTACGGCCTCTGTGTCAGCTCCTGCCTCCAGGTTCCTGTCCTGTTTAGTTCCTATACTGAGTTCCTAACAGCTACGTGGAAATATAAGCCAAAAAAATCCTTTATT
>NC_045030.1:114717620-114726899 GCF_008632895.1 Mastomys coucha
AGTTAACAGCGGAAGTAGGTGCCATCCTGCCATGGCGAATGCCTCTCAAGATTCACGGCTCCCCACAGTCGTGTTAGAACATGGTCAAAATAATCCACATGGATAACAATGCCTAGGGGAACTATGAGAGAGGTTCCAGGTAAAAGAGCAGAGAGGTATTTTTGTTTGTTTGTTTGTTTGTTTATTGTTTTAACTTCAGGTGCATTTTGTCCCTAGATTGTTCTTGGATGTGATTTCATGCCTATTGTATTAAAAATTTACATAATAAAAGAATATGAGATGAAGGAATTTCTTCTGTACAGCCTTATCCTGTCATGCTTTACTTATTCTGATTTTAGTAAAAATACTTTGAATTTCAACCATTTATTATAATGCTACCAATAGCCTTGTTATTATACCCTTTATTGTGTTGAAGTATGTTTCTTTGTTTCCTGTTTTTCCTCCAGACTTCCTGTAATTAAGCAATGCTGGACTTTATCAGCAGCCAATTTTGGATTTATTGAGGTGATGAATGCCATTTGTATGCTTGAGTCCATTTGTGTGCTATGTTGCATTGATTGATGTACTTATGTTGATCCACCCCTGCATCATTTCAAGGAAGCACATTTGATCATGGTAATAATCTCTTTGATGTTTTCTTGAATTGAGACTGCAATTATTTTATTGAGAGATGTTCCTAACTATGCTTGTCTTGAATATTAACCTCTAATCTTCCCTTCGGCTGTGTTTATCCTGGTTTGATATGAGAGTGAATACTAACTTCCTAAAAGGCATTTAATTGTATTACTTCACCCTGCTAGTTTATGACAACTTATGAAATACTGATGTTAGCTATTTTAAATACTTGGTAGGATGTATCATCAAATCTAGCCATGTCTTGATGATTTTGGGGGGGAAGAGGTAGATTCATTATAGTATCTAATTCCATTTTCTTATAGATTTGTTTATATTGTTTATCTACTCTCAGTTTACTTTTCCAGATAATATTTCCCTTAAAATTCATCTATTTCTCTTAGATTTTAAATTTTATCAGAATGTAAAATTTTAAAAATGAATCAATGATTTTTGAATTTTTATTACTTCTGTTTTAATATCTGTTGTTTTCTCACTGAGTATTTGTTCTCTTTTGGCTTGTTTAGCTTAATTATTGTTAAACTTGTTTATCTTTTCAAACAGCAAATTGCTTGTCTCAATAAAAATTATTTTATGTATTATTTCTTTTGTCTCAATCAAAATTATTTTATGTATTATTTCTCTTCACAGGTCTTGGTTATTTCTTTTCTTCTACTGATTCGTGGCTTGATTCATTTTCTTTCTTAGTAAGTCCTTATGGTGAATCATTCAGTTATTTATTTGATATCTCACTATTTTTAATGTAGACACTTGTATTTGAACCTCCTGCTTAGAAGTACTTTTATTATATTCCATAGTTTTTATATGTTGTTTTAATTTTCACACTATTTAGAAGATTTTATTTTAATTTTCTTCTTGATTTATTTGTTAATCCATTCATCATTAAATAATATTTTTCAATTTCAATGGGTTTGTGTATGCTGTGTAGTTTATGTTGCTACTACTTTCTCATTTACTTCCATAGTGTTCAGTTAGTATATAGGAATTATTTCAACTTTACTGTATTTGTTAATATTTGTTTTGTGTCCTATTAGGTGCTTTATTTTACAAATACTTCTTGGGCTGCTGATCACAATTTGCAATGTTTGGGTGAAATTTTCTGTAGATTTCTATTAGGGCCTATAATATTATTTAAATATATTTCTCTGTTTAATCTGGCAATGATGGGGAGTCCTGGTAAGAGTGGGGTATTGAAATCACCCACTATTATTGTGCTGACTTTGTTCTTTGTCTTTACAAGGAATATATTTTATGACATTCTGAACACCAGTTTTCAGTACCTATATGGAATTATGATCTTTCTGGCTTGTGGTTAGTTTGATTTTCTCATATTTGTCTCTTAAGCACCCCACAAATCACAGTTATATTTGAAAGCATCTTTATTTAATCTATACATGGTTTCCAAAACAATTCAGTTTCTTTGTAGAGAGATACTGTGTTCTCTTCTCTTAACCTCTGTCTCTGCTGTTGGGCAAAATTTCTGAAACTGTGGCCTACACATAATAAATACTGTTCATTTTTTTCTCCTTATCTTATCTTGTGCTGACAACTCTGATTTCATTGTCTTGTCTCAGTAATGTCAAAACTTTAAATCAGAAACAACTAAGTTCAGATGATGGCAATATTGTCCTTAGGATGCACAGTCATAAATAGTTATCTCAAAGTCTCTAGAAACCTAGACATAGAGAATGATGAGAAGTGTAATATGAACCCCTTGAAGAAAGATTCATCACTTGAATGGGACTTGTAATACAAGGAGTCTTATTTTAAGGGATACAGTCACTGTAATAGCGTTTCCATAACAATATTTTTGAAGCAAGGAATGGGAAGAAAGCTACAATTTGATAAGCTGTAGCTACTTATAATATCTATCACATTTACTAAAATAAATAATTTCTTAAATGTTTAATTATTTTTGGTCAAATTTTTATCACATCTAAGTATTTGGTTATTGTTACTGTTAATTTAAAAAAATTATTTCCAGTAGTACTTTAGTCACTTCTCCATTGCTTTGAAGAGATACCATGGCAACAGCAACTCTTATACAAAAGAAATTAATTGGGGCTTGGTCACAGTTTCAGAGGTTTAGTTCACCCTAATTGGCCTCGTGCAGGTACAGATAGTGCTTGACTAGTAGCTGAGAATTCCATTTTTGGATCCATAGGCAGCAGGAAGAGAGAGACTCTGGGCTTGAAACAGGTCTTTTGAAACCTCAAAGCTAACCCCCAGTGACATATATCTTTCAACAAGACCACACCTCTTAATCCTTTCCAATATGCCACTCTCTAGTGATCAAATATTCCACTGTATGAGTCTATGGGACCGTTCTTATTTAAACCACCACAAACAATTAACAATAATTTCTATAAAGAGTATATATAGAACTTCTTTTGTCAGTTCACAGTGTATCATTCATTGTATATGATAAACTTTTTTATTAAAAATATATTTTCTTATATACATTATATTCTGATTATGTTTTCTCCATCTCCACCTCCTCCCAGGTCCCCAGTTCTCCACCCACCGAATGTATACTTTTCTCATGAGATAACAGGAAACTAAATCACGTTAATAATTACAGTAACAACAATAATAATAATATAAAATGAAAACAAATGAATAATAATAGAGGAAAACTAATAGAAAAAAAAGAACCCTAATATTGAGGCTGGATAAGGCAAACCAGTAGGAGGAAGAAATCTCAAAACAAACAACAAAGTCAGAGATACATCCTGCTTCCATCATTAGGAGTCCCACAAGAACACTAAGCTACAGGACTGTAACATACAGGAGAAGATGTAGTTTCATGCAAGCTTACTGAATTTTGGTTCAGTCTCTGTGAACCCCTATGAGCCAAGGTTGTTTGAGTCTGTGGAGAGTTGCTTAGTCTTGCTTGAACTTGATATGCCATGGTTGGTTGATATCCATGAGAGACCAGTCCTTTTCTGAAGAGAAATGGAGGAGGAGTAGATCAGGGAGGTCACAGAAGAGGTGAAGGGGAGGGCCCAGGAGAAGAGGGAGAAGGAGAAATGGTTAAGATATAAAAAGGAGGAAAAATTATTTATGAAAAGAAAAGAGCCAAAGAAAAGGCCGAAGAAACACACAGAGAGGCTGAGACACAATACATTCTCATATACAGAATACCCATAAAAAAACAAATTGGAAAGTTTGATATGTATGGCAAAGATCTGCAAGTTTAAAAAAAATATCAGCGCTCAGTCCAATGGTTGGCTGTAAGCATCTGCCTCTGTATTTGTCAGCCTCTGCCAGAGCCTCTCAGGAGACAGATAAATTAGTTTCCTGTCAGTAAACTTCTTGGCATCCACAATAGTATCTGCATTTGGTGACTGTATATTCTCCCCAGGTGGGGCAGTCTCTGGATGGCCTTTCCTTCAGTCTCTGCTCCACACTTTGTCTCCTTATTTATGCCTGTGAGAATTTTGTTACCTCCTAGGAAGGGCTGAAGCATCCACACTTTGGTCTTCCTTCTTATTGAGCTTCATGTGGTCTGGGGATTGTATTTTGGGTATTCCAAGCTTTTGGGCTAATATACACTTATCAGTGAGTCCATACCACCTGTGTTTTTTTGTGATTGGGTTACCTCACTCAGGATGATATTTTCTGGTTCCATCCACTTGCCACTTCCTGGCAGAGCAGACCCTCTCCCCAGTTCACCTAAGCCCAACAAAGACAAGGGAAAAACACACCTAATACCATTAACCCAAAGGTTTTCAGGCTTTGTTTACATGCTTGTTCTCCCTAACAGAAATACCTGAAACAATGTTTATGCTTCTCAACCCAAAATTTTCTTGCTTGCTCTTCCTAACAGGAACACCTGAAACAATGTTCTTGTTTTTCAACCCCAAATTTTCTTGCTTCTTTATTTAAATGTTTATTTTTCTCCATGGTGATGTATTTCCAAAAAATCTTCAATCTGCTTTAAGATTTCTTTTAAGGTTCAAAAGTCATCTAACCTACTTCCACAGGTCAAATCAACTATACTGATTACCATTATTCAATTCTTAATTAATAACCAGTTTCCTTTCATAGACAAACTGTTACTGCCTATTGGGAATGCATAATTAACACGATATTTTCTTCTTCAGCCATCCAAAGATACCTTCCATGACTAAACTCCTCAAACACCCTTGCTTTTCTAGGATCATTACAAAGGACCATGATATATATGTTCCCAAGCAAAAAATTGTAGGCTTAACATTCAATATCCACCCTATGCAGACTTCGCCCCTCTAGGGTTATACTCTCCTAAAATTACCCTACAGTTTTATTCCCACAAAAGAAAAAGGAAAGTGCCTGTTGCCACAGATCCAGCAGAGACAACGCCATCCTCTGGTACCTGTCTGGGACAACATAGATGCCTTCCTCTAGATACCTCATCTGCCGGAAGACTCCTGAGACAAACGCTGAGATCCAGAGACACATGCTGAGCCTCATATGGGGCACCAGTTGCCAGCCTGTGTACTGGAGGCTTTCCAAGGAGATCTCTGGCCTGGTCTCATTCGAGAGTTCTGGCAAAGGGGAGTGAGTGCTATCAGAGAGGGGTTTCTACCACTTCCTCTGCTGCAGTTGGCTCCACTTCTGGCTCCAAGGTGCCATCTCGGTCACTCCATTCCTGTGCTGAGTTGGGTAGGGCTGGGCTGAAGAGAAGCCAACTAGCCAGCAGTTAAGCTTCAAGTGGCAATTCAGGAGAACAGACCTCTCCCCAAGTGTTAAATCTCTTATGACAGAAGCTCTTAGGCGACAAAGTAGTTCTCAAGCCTTTTATTCCTTCCAGGTAGGATTCTTATATACAGTTTTGAGGTGAGTCAGGATCTCACAATGGGTTCTTCTCATTGGCTTGGTCTGAGAGCTGGGGGAAGCCTTATTGGCATGTGGGTGGGATTGGTGCTGCTCCTACATGACTATGGTCACACGCCTCTCTGCAGGGTTCTGTAGGAGGCTGTTGCTGCTACAGGAGCCAGGAGCCCAAGGGGCATGGCTTGAACACCTGCCTCCTTTGCAGGAAGAAGTCACTTTCCTGGTCTCTGGGGTCCAAAGTTTATGCTTGACCAGGGACCAGGCTGCCTGTGCACAACTCACTGCCCCTCAGTGTTCATCTCCTGTGGAGCATGAACTTTTCCCTTAACGGTGGTTTGTATACCTAGTAGGCCTCTATTCGGGAAAATAAAAGGAAAGTTTTGTTTTTTTTTTTTTTTTTTTTTTTTTTGTAAATAGTTATTACTTGGAGATATCTTGTGTCCACTTCCCTTCTCACCACTGGGATACCACCTGGTTTTATATGTCTGCATACCCTGTGTATGCTTGATAGTCTTTGTGAGTTCATATGAGCATTAGCCATGTTGTGCCTAAAATGCTTGGTTTTCGTGATGCATTCCATCTCTCCTGGCTCTCACAATCTTTCTGCCTTCTCTTTCTGAGTTCCCTGAGCTATGCATGGGATGGATTTGATGGAGGCAGTCTATTTAGGACTGAGTTCTCCATGGTCTCTCACTCCGTTCACATCACCTGGTTATGGCTTTCTGTATTCATTCCCATCTATTGCAAAGGAAGATTCTGTGACAATGGCGGAGCAAACCAGTAATCCCCAAGTGTCGTTAGAGTCATTTTATTGCTGTGTTCATTTAAAATAGTAGTATTAACTATTTCCCTATGTCTATGGCCAATCTGTTCTTAGTTTCCTGATCACCTAAGCAGTGTCTTGTATGGTTCCATTTTGTGAAGCAGACCTTAAATCCAATCAAATAGTGAGTAGTTACTCCCATAATTTTTATGCCAGTATTATACCAGTGTATCTTGTAGTTATGAAACTAGTATAGATTACATGGATTGTAGCTGGGTTAGTAGTTACCTTTCTTTTCTAGTACACAAAGTACCTTCCAGTATCATGAACATTAATCAGTAGAGACAAAGGCTCTAGTTAGGCACCAACAGGATTTGTGTGTTCAGTGAGTTACATAAATATGTAATTACGGGCATCAATGTGTGAAGAGCAACAAGGAGCCTTGGAAGTACCTTTGATTTTTTTTTTTGGTGGGGGGTGGAGGGTGTAGTTTCTATGGTGTGCCTTTGGTATAAAAACATCATTTAGCTGTAACCCATTCCCAACAAGAGAAGTTTCATTTGGTGACAATGATATTTTATTGGCCACCAAGTATACAAAATGCTGTAATTCAAAAGTCTGTGTGAAATCAAGACCAGACTATGTTTAATGGAACATTAATCATTATTATAAACAAAACATTTCAAGGTTCATGCCTCTTTGTGGAAGTTAAAAAGATCAATATTATTAACAACTAAAGATTAATTTGTCTACAGACTTTATTCTAAGAGTCATTGGAAGAAGGCATTTGGTATTATCAATTAATCCAAAGTTGAAAAGTCTGCATTGGTTCATTGTGCTGATGATCTGTCTTAATTTCCAGATCCTTTATTCTGATATTATTCAATATCTCCCTCTGGATTCCTGCTATTCTCTGCTCCATTAAGTACTAAGGACTTGAGATATAATACAGCTAGACTTTCCTCTATATTTTTCTACTTGTTTCTTATGTTTATACTGGAGTTTAAAAAATAATGTCTTAATTTCTCAACTTGATGGTAGTATTACATAGTTTATGTTGTTTTTAAATTTCTCCATATAAATATACCTAGGTGCTGTTTAAAATTGGCTTCTAAACCATTTGTTAATGTGGAAAATTGACAGTAATGACAAAACTTAGTCCTGTTATTTTCTGATCCTACTAGACTTAAGTCCTTTATGAACATATGCTTTCTCCCAAAGAAGCTAGACTAGCTAATTGTCCCATGAACTGTAAAGTTTATTCATTTGATAAGCAGTGTCATAGTTGAGTGTGATAAGGTCATATCATTTTTCATCTGAAATTTTGCATAAATTCCCAGGATTATTTTTTACTAGCTTTTGCTAATATTTCAAGTTTGTGCGATAACAATGTTTTGTGTGGTTACAAATAAATCTTGATTAAGCAAAATTCTAATAATCTCATGTACTGTATTTGATAATATTATTGGACCTTAGTCATCTTGAAAATTAAGTGTTTTGGTTTCGTGCAATTTGTTTTTCTGGGTCATTTTTCAATAACAAAAAAATTCTAGAATGATAAAGCAATGTGCATGGTTGAAACATTTTTCTTTTTTTGACTTTCTCATTCCTCCATTTAATAACATGTCTCTGGTTGTTTCATCTGGGTCTTGCTCTTTCCATTTCTTCTAGGATATTCTGTGCTAGAACTATTTTAGAGTGAAGCCAATATGCAAGGATAGAGACAATGTTTTCTTCATCAAAATCTAAAATATATTTAGGGAATTGAATATGGGTAGAGTATATCTGCAATCCCAGCACTCTGAACGCTGCAGTACGATAATTGTCATGGATTTGAAGACAATTTGTCTACATAACAAGGCTTTGGTTAAAAACAAAACCTCCCCATCTACAGTGCCATCCCGATCCATCACCTTTCTGTTTCTCTTTAGAAAACAGACTTATGAAGGATAATAGTAAAATAAAACAAAACAACATAAAATATCAGAATAAGACAAAAATAAACAGCAAACTAAAGAGTCCAAGAAAAGGCAGAAGAAACAGCTATAGACACGTGGATCTACTTGGTTATACATTCAAGAATTCCATAAAATATTAAACTATAAACCTTAATGTATAATTGTAGGTCCTGTGTATGAATATATAAATAAAATAAATAAATAAAAGTAAAAAATAAAACATAAGATTTAAAATATAAAGTAATAATAAAACATAATGAGACAAGGAACCTCAAAGTTACAATTGAGTTTGTTTTCTAGTGGAGACTTACTGCAGGGAATGACATATAACCATAAGTGTAACTAATTTTCAGAGTGGTTGGCACTTACACATAAATTCTGACTTAGGCATGGGTTTTTTTGTTTACCTCCCTTTTCAGAAGTATAATGTTTTTATATGTATAAGTATATGAGGGAAGAGGAATTCTTACTACAGGTCTTAAATCATAACTACATGTCAAGAGAATCTCCAAATGGTTAAAATAAAATGTTTTTACTTTGGTTTTACCTAAAAAGAAATATTTTCATTGTTTATTCATTTATCATGATCATTTAATACAATATGTAATTTCTATCTCAAACATTTCTTAGAAAAGGTAAGATGTAGTTTTTATTATATAACCTACTATAGATAATCATGATTTAAACATTACATTTCCATTTGTATGTCCAAAATTCAGAATCTCATAGCTTAAAATGTATAAAGTTTCCAAAAAATATATAAGCAGTTAAAATTATATGTAGATAAAGAATTACTTGATCATGTTCTTATAATTTATTCATCTCTTAAAACTATTCACTAGTACTAAAAAGTAGATTGGGTGATATGACATAGTAACTGCATTTAACAAAATGGTTCATTCATACTTTTAGTGTGAACTTCAACAATCAATTAAAAGATTACAGTATGTGCAATATACCATATAATTTATTCTTTTTCTCTAATCATAGGAAATATATGTATATCAATGAATCTGTCTTAAATATTAGACACATAAAATATTTAACCAAATACCCAAAGAATATAATATATATTTCAATATCCTCTTTTTTTTTTTTTTTTTTTTT
>NC_045030.1:114727201-114734307 GCF_008632895.1 Mastomys coucha
ATGTATGTTAAATAATATGTATTTTGAAGAAAGTAGCATAGGGAAAATATTATTTGTCATAATGGATAGAATTATTGGTCTTGCAAAAATTCACAGACAGTACCCTTACTGTTTCTGCTGTCTGAAAATAGTAAGAGATGTTTGTAAACTAGAAAATGTGCTTTCACTGAACACCAAATCTGCAAATGACTTTGCTTTAGAGTTTCTATTCTCTGGAACTGTGGAGAATGTATTTCTGTTTTTAATAATTCAGTTAGCATATGATTTTTAAAACATTCAAAACAACTTAAAACAATCAACATGACTGAGGAAATAAAGCTCTGTTATAGGAAAGTTACATAACATAGTCAAAAAGTTGACAGGAGGAATATTCTATAACATTGCATAAAAAATGAATTATAGCTAAAAGCAAAGCCATGGATGAATCTCTAAAGTACAACATCCAGAGAAATGTCACAAAGTGATATATCTTGCATGTGTTGATTTATAAAAGTTCAGCATTAACCAGTTCTATGCAGTGTCATAAACGCTACCATCAAGATACTACGCTCATCCAAGAGAGAAATGCCTTCCTACTCATTAACATTGAGGATTAGTTAGGAAAGTTTCTTTTTTATATTTATTTCTATGGATGTCTTTTCTGTATGTATATCTATGCACCATGTCTAAGCACTGGCCATGCAGGCTAAAAAAGAGTGTTAGATCTCCCAGGGCTTAAGTTACAGACAGTTGGGAGTCATTATGTGGGTGGTAAGGATCAAATGCAGGTCCTCTAGTAGAGCAATCAGTGGGCCATCTTTCAAGACCAGATATAAAATGTTTGAATTTTATTTAAGCAGTATTTTGTAATATATAAATTCAGTACCTATTATTTCATACATGTCTTCCTTTATGCTATATTAATAAGTCTTTTAATTTGAGGGTGTAAGGAGTGTTCAAGTGATATTATATCATGATTTTGGTATTAAATTTAGAAAACAAATTAGTAATAACTCTTTCTGTGTTATTTTTAACGCCTGAATTGCAGTGGTTTAGTCTGAAGCTGCTTGTATTCTAATGCTAAATACTAGTTCCTCAATATGGAGTTGACTCCATAAGCAGATCCTTACTCCATGTGAAGTTTCTCACTAATTTAACTGATGAATAAAAGGCTAGGGCATGTGATTAGGCAGTAGAGTGAGAAATGTGCGAGTAGAGATTCAACTAAGGAGGTTGCAAGTAGAGAGAGAGAGAGAGAGAAAAGGGAAGATTGAGAAGGAAGAAGTCGCCATGGACCAGAATTGCAAGGCCAGGAGAAACAGCAAGGAACAAGGGACTAATAGTGGGGAAATAAGCTAGTATACCATTAGATCTGCCCAATTTGGGCATGTAAATTGTAAATAAAGTACCTGTATTGTGTGTCTTTCATATGGGCTTGCTAGAGGTATAAATTCTTACTACAATATATAGATTAAACATTAGATTTATAAAAAAAAGACATGAAATAACTACAAAACCGTCTATATACCACACACTGACAGTTTTGCCTGTTCATAACTCTGTTTTGGAAGTAGTTCTTATGATAATTTTTACATTTCTGATCAGGAGGGATTATAAGCAAGTTAGGAAAAAGTGACATATTCCAAAGTTTCATGTTTTGTGTCTTATTCACTTGTAAAGCCTTAATAAGTGCCAAAGAGGTGCTCATCAATAAATAATGTCTGCTCTTTTTCTATCACCTGAACTCCTGAGCATTGTGCTGCAATTCACATGTCTGCAATTAATTACAGCTTCTTAGAGAGGATAGTTCGAGTGGTGAAAAGTCAATAATTTAGCACTAGAGAACCTAAGTTGGTATCCTTTCTCTGTCACATTGGATTAATTATTTAAACTCTCTCAGCCCTAACTGTTAAAAAAATAAGCAAATGAAGCAAGATCAAGCAGGAAAGCACAGGTAATAGTTCTCTATTTCAAAAAGACAATAAATGAATTGACTAAGACTATATTAAAACTAAATATAATTTTAGAAATGTGTAAAGTCTTAAATGAATCTTGGAACTTACAATGTTATCACTATCATAAAAGTCTTATCTCTCTAACCTGTACACATTGTGTTATTTCTACTGGCTCCATTTTTATCATATGGGAATTTATAAAATCCCTAATGCTTATCTAAGAAGAACATTTAATAACAAATAAAACTGTGTATGGGGGTGTGAGAAATGGCTCATTGGTTAGGAATACTTGCTGCTGCTTTTTCAGAGAAGTAGAGTTCAGTTCCTATCTAAATGAAATGGCTCACAAATTGCATGTAACGTTAGTTCCAGGGAATCCAAAGCCTTTCCTGGCTTTCAAAGTCTTACACATGCATACATGTGTTAATGTACACACAGGCACAGATATATAAGAATACATATTTTAATATCATTTAAAGAAATTCATGAAAAATATTTAGTATTTAGTTAATGGAAAATAGCAAAAGCTCACTGAAATGTCAAGGAAAATAGAAGTATGATGGCAGTTATCATCCCAAATAGAGGAAACAATCTCAGAGGAACATAAATAGATCATCATCTCTCCTGAGTATAATAATATTGTACACTGTCAGGGGTTTCTGTGCTGTGTGAGAAAGCAAGCTGTGCATGCCATGAGAGTAACTTAGTAAGCAGCATTCCTCCATGGTCTCTTCTTCAGTTCCTGCTGTCAGTTTCCTTCTTTGCATTTCTATTTTGTCTTTTATCTATGATGGATTGTAATCTGTAAGGTAAAATAATTCCTTTCCCTGCAGTTTCCTTTTTTGTCATGGTGTTTTTCAAAGTAACAGTAGGCAAATTAGGACATTTTCTACTCTATAGAATGTAAATTAAAGTAGTTGAAGACTTTTTCTTAACTTATCTAACTATTAGAGAGATAACTCAGTAATTACGGTTCTGGCTACTCCTATCCCAGAAATAAATTCAGTGCCTAGCAGCTAAGTTGGGTGGCTTATAACGACAAATATCTCCAGTTCCATGGGACTCAGTGTTTTCTTATGGCCTCCACAGGCACCTACATACATGGACATATACTCATATGATTAATTTAAACACAATCCTTTAAAAATATTTGTTAAATAAAGTTTATTATGGTGGTAAAGTATTCAAAGTGAGTCACAAGTTTTTAAGAAATAAGCATATCCATATAACTAGTGATTTTTGAGCCTAGATTATTCTAAAGGTTCATTAGGTAAATAAGATTTATTATAGGTCTAGACCAGGTGAAATAAAGCTATTCTGGATGGTGGAAGAACTTCCTAGAGATAGAGATTTTCTTGCTACACTGTAGTATAAATCTAGCAAGAGCACAGAAGCCCATAGTTAGACACCCTTAGATCCATGTAAATCTCAAAAATGTCAAGGCAGCATTTGACATGACTGCCCCTTGATTCCTTAACATCAATTTAGAACTCATAATTACTGAGGCTTTTATGGATGGCAAATATCCTACTAGGAAGTCCAATAACATTTGTCAAGAAAGGGGAGAAGCATGCAGTGAGGTAATAAAAGCAGGACCTTTTGAAGATTCTACATATAACATATAAAGTCATTTTGGGATGTGTTTAGCATTGGTATAAGAAATGTATATCATAAAGGGACTTGAAATCAAATTAATCTATTCTTATATAAGAAATAGAAAGAAACACTGGGTTTATTATCAGTAATTTGATTTAAAATATTACCACAATCATTTGATAGACCTGTTATGTTTTTTAAAAAATTATTTATATTTTTAGTTTGTGAGTGATTTGTCTGCATGTATAAATGTATAATGCTTGACTGCCTAGTGGCTACTGAGGCCCAGAGAAGGACCTGGATCATATGAAACTGGAATTACAAGTTGTTTTAAGCCACTGCGTGGGTTTTGGGAATCAAATCTGGGTCCTACTCCAGAGTAGTAAGCTCTTAATCACTGAGCCATTTCTCCAGTTCCCAGTTTTGCCTGTAAACTGAATGGGATATCTGAGACCTATCAAAGAAATAAATGTTTTATTGGGTATTTTGAGATGTGACATATGTCCTTTGATCACCATTAGTGATCTTGGAAACTCTAAAAGAGTTAAGAAGGAACCAGATGACATCTCTCATTATAGCATTAAAATATATGAACACATATATTACCCTGGTAGATATTACGGGAATGTTTCTCCCAAGAGACTCTCATATTTATTTAATTTAAAGGTATAAATTCTGGGGAAATTGTCACAGTATATGAAAAATGTTATATGGTGCCATTTGTTATCCAAGAAACCCAGGTTTAAAATAATGTGCTTTTAGCTTGAATTATTATGCTAAACTTTGGATTCTAGATTCTGTACTTTATCAGAAATATCTTAGCTAGAGGAAAGGAAAGTTTTAAGATCCAACTGAAGGATGTGGCATTACAGTGCTACTCACTTAATCCAAAAAGTGGTATCCAGTACCCAAACAGTCTAGAAGAAATAGGTCCTCTGGGATCATTACATCTCTCGAGTAAAATGCTTAAGATAAATTAAGGTGAAAGAAGCCATATATTTGTTCCCACTCTATAATGAGGATACTTTGATACCTGTGTCAATATTGTGGAATTCTGCTTTCAAGAACCAAAATGTAATGAGTAGATGAACTATATAATCAAAGGTTCAAAGTCTGTAACAACGTCTATTTCTAGGCAAGTGTCTAGCCAACACTTGCTACTCTAACGATGAGTATAGTAATGCAGATATCAATTTCTTGCAATAGAAGTCCTTGAGAAAGACTAGAGAAGACTGAAGATTTAGAAACAGTTTCTGAGACCAATAATATAATACTATAATCTCAATATGGTATAAGTCTGAAGTCTTTAGAAGAAGACATACTCAAGGTATATCTATTTATTTTTAATAGAACAAATAAAACCATCTGATATGTTAATTGATAAAACATTGATCCAGAACCTAAAGATGGCTAAATATATTACACTTGTATGATTATGTCACATAAATTTCTTCAATGATTATATATTTACTGTGATGTCATGTTCCAGGAAAAGTGGATACTTGTAAAATCATTTCTTTAAAGATTGTGTGCAATAACAGATATGCTGAGGTACCCCATGGATAGTATGACCTAGGTTAATATTTTCGAACCCTTACAATGGGAGATCTAAGGAGGCTGTTTAAATAAGTACTGAGTGGGATGTACTAGGGAAATATGTTATTTAAAAATATGTATTAGTTGATGATGATTGCATGACATTATTTTTTAATATTAGGCTTTCACTATTAGATATTATTAGATAGAGACAGAAATATAGTCAGAGTACAAGACTGTGAAACATCATTTATCTTTTCTATTTTTAAGAATAGATAATATGAACAGCCAAAAGGAGAGAGCAGTAAGGGCAATTACCTTCACTAACTGAACTTTATATAATATGATTCAATACTGTTATACTGACTTTGCATCATATTATTTATTTCTCAGTGTATTAAGTATTTTCTGTTGCTATGATAAGACACATGAAAATTCTGAACATTAGAATGATCAAATAATAATACTTGGTATCATGAATTGCTTAACATAAGTTGTTGGGAGAAATTCCTCAATACTGCCTTCATTTGGCACCTGTTTTTTGTTTGTTTGTTTTGTTTTTTTCAAGACAGGATTTCTCTGTGTAGCCCTGGCTGTCCTGGAACTCACTATGTAGACCAGGCTGGCCTCGAACTCAGAAATCCACCTGCCTCTGCCTCCCAAGTGCTAGGATTAAAGGCGTGTGCCACCACCACCCAGCTCTTTTGGAATCTATTATACTTGGACAAGGAAAGAATAACTCCCTAATGAAATTCTACTATAAAACCACTTATTCAGGACATATAGAAAATAGAGTAAAATCATCTCCAAACTTTGCGTTCTATCACCCACTATGAACAGGAGTTGTAGTAAGCCATTCATATATAAGAATATACCACAGAAGGCAATCTGAATGGTGGTTAAGAATGAAGAAAGAGTCATACTGAAGTATGCAAGTATATGCTTAAGTTCAGGCTGTTTTGTACTCCAATATTTCATTTTTAGAGAGATGCTTGATTTTGTGCTCAGTGCTATCAACATGTAAGTTGAAGGTTTAGGTGTAAAACTATAGTTCAAGTCTAGAGAGGAGAAATGATATCTGAATTTTATATGATATACTTCCTCTAAAATGCTGCAAAACTTTCAAATGAATAGGAAAAGATGAATAAAAGTTAACAATCCGTCACAACCTGACATGCATAAATACTGACACAAAAGCATAAAAAATAATACATACAAGATAAACTATTCTGTAAATTGTAGTATTGTGGTAATGGATTCCAACGAAGGTGAATTGAAGTAAATGCCAAAAGAAGAATTCAAATGATAATTGTGGAATTCTCAATGAAATTATACAAGAGTAAGCTCCTGAATGTATTGCAGAAAAATGGAAATAAACAGATAAATGGCAATTGAAGACAAAAATAGGAACCTATTAATGAGGTAGAATTGCTAAAATAATGGATAATAAACATATATTAAAATTGGACTAATCTCTCAGTCTCCCATCCTGTTAAAAAAAAACTCTGAATGGATCACAGGTATCAATTTAAAACTTGAATCTCTGAGCTACTAGAGGATCACATGTGGACTAATTTATAGGATACATATATAGGTATGGAGTTTCTTAATATGATTTTATTCAATAAGAATAAAAGATCCTAATAGATAATAGATAATGATATAAATAAGTAGAACTCATATAATTAAAAAGCTTTTTTATAGCAAATAAAACTATCAGCCAATGAAGAACAGAGTGGGAGTAAATATTTGCCAGCTATATATGACAGAGGATTAGTATCTATAGTACTGAAAAAAATCTAAAGACTAAGATCAAAACAATAAATAACACAGTTTTTAAAATTGATTATAGTTCTAAAATGAGATTGCCCAAAAGAACAAATAAAAATATCTAATAAGTATTTTAAAGTCTTCTACATCATTAGCCATCAGGGAAGTGCAAATTATAGGTAGCAATCAAGAAATCAAATGGCCTAAGGGGCTGCAAACCCCTCAGCTCCATTGATCTTTTCTCTAACTCCTTCACTGAGGACCCTGTGC
>NC_045030.1:114734956-114736666 GCF_008632895.1 Mastomys coucha
ATATGTACAATTTGGGGTATCATTCAGATTTCGACAGCAGTTATCTCTCATTGGTTTGGGCTGAGAGTCTTTATTTGCACGTAAGAGGGCTTGAACATTATCATACACTTCTCCTGCTGGAGCAATTGTGGGGTTTTGTGACTAAAAAATGAGCCAAAGTCCCAGGAGTTATAGCCGAAAACCTTCCATCCCTTGCAGGTAGAAAGTACCCACTGAGGCTTTGGGGTTCTAGACTTATACTCGACTGGGCCCAAGCTGCCTGAACAGACCACTGCCCCACATTTAATTTCTATGTATATTCAAATGTACTCACACACATATGTGTGTGTATACATATGTGTATATGTGTGTGTGTGTGTTCTCCATATCTGGATAATGCTGCTTCTAAAAAGTATGGATTATTTTTTTAAATCCTAGTGCCAGGTGTGGGATACCTCCTTTGTGTTTTGTGTCCAAGACCCAAGAGCCTCAAAGACATTACAAGGTCTTGTTATTTCCTTTGTTTGCCTTTCAAAGCTAGATGATAAAACCTGCTTGCTGAAGACTCCATGTCTTTTGCTTAAAAGACAAAGAGAATTTAAACAGGAAATGGCCTGGAAGTTTTCTGCCTGTTCACTTGATATTATAGTGCAAGAAAGCACTATACAGGTTACTGGAAAAAGAAAATCACCAATATCTTATTATCTATTTGTGAACAATGTTAACTACATTACCAATATACTAGGAAATATAGGACCATTGATGCAATAGTTGCAAGATTTGTATAATGTTGAACTGGCCTGGGCTTTCCTTTGAGATTCATTCTATAGAAAGGAATACATATTTGTAAACCCAGTTAAAAATAACTTGTGAGTAGGGAGGGCCCAGACCCTAGGGGGTGGACCTCAGTACTATTATTTAGCTGTATTGATTTGCTACCACACTTAAGTCTACTAAATATTTATGTTTTTTGTCATAGACAAATGTTACCCTGAGCCTTAATCAGGGGAGTGATTAAGAATTTCTCCTTTTCAGTGTATAGCAATAAATGCAGAGAATCCTGGCTGCTCAAGATGCATAGTATAAGTAACAGTTAAATACTCAGCTCTAAATTGGGCATTTATACAACCTCCTCCAAGGATTGGGAGCACTGCAGAAAATGGAGTGGAAAAAGTGTAGGAGCCAAAAAAAGGGAAAAGATATATGAAATGGTATGTTCATGTCATGAATTAGCCATAACAAATTCATAGTAGCTGTAGTGAATCACACTTGGGCTATGTAAGACTGAGACTCTCAAGAATCATACATGACCCCTAAAATAGAACTCAGTGCCTTCGTGCTCCACACTAAACTCATGGAAACTTTGGGAGGCAGAACAGTTAGTCATTATCTTTAATTTTGTAACAAGTTGTGAACCCATTGTGTTTCAGAGGATGACTCCAAACCTGTGGCCACACAGAAGGCCATAGTCAAAATTAGTGGATTAGAAAACCAAAAATAAAAAAAAAATGTAAATGTAAGAAAGGGTTATATGCTGCTAGGAATAGGTAAGAAGGATGACCGGTGGGAAGGAGATGAGAGTGCCAAATGTACGGTATATGTGAACAAAGTTGTGAAAGAACAAATTAAATTAATAAAAGTGTTTGAAAAAATTCTTATTTTGTGATTTCTACACAAAGCTTTTAGTTCTGAAAAATATTAAAATATATGTAAAATAATTTTCAACTGTAA
>NC_045030.1:114737020-114739812 GCF_008632895.1 Mastomys coucha
TATAATTTATAAATTTATTTAGTTGGACTTTTTAGTAATGGAATTCATAGTTACTCTAACTACCCATGTTTGTATATGTGAGACATATTTTTGATGTTATTTTTATTTCATTTCAAAATTTTGAACATTTTTTGAAATTTCTTCATATATTTTGGTAGCATTTGAACATTTAAAGCAGACAGTAAACTTTCAAAGAAGCTACTTATTTTAATGAGAGGATTATATTCATAATAAAACTGTCACTATAGTTCAATCAAAATACAAATGCTTACAAGACCTTTGTTCTGTATCCCAGCATTTATCTGAACCCTGGGACCCAGACTACATTTGACAATTAGAGATCCCTTTGAAGTCATATACTGCAAGAAGTATTTTGCAATGAAGTCACTATAGCAGAACATAGAACAGCAAGTCAATTATGAGAATAAAGTGATAGGTCCAAAATATCAATCATTACAGCATTTTAGGCATTCTCAAACACATAACACCTTGGAAATTGAGACTATTTATATAATGCTTAATTGAACACAGCTAGGAAAAAAACCTTCCTTTAAGAAAAATGCATCAACTGGCAAGACACTTATAATGTAAATAATAGTAAGAAAGATTAAATAACAATAAGGAGTTAAAAGAGAAAGGGAATTATATCTGCATAGAAATTGAGTATATTAATACTTTCTTTAAAATTAACATAATTTTGTGTGAGAACATGGTTAATTATATCAAACACTAAAGCAATAATAAAAGATACAAAAACATTAATAACAACAAACAGACTAAGAAAAAAAAAAACAACAATTTAAAAATAAAACCTGAAGCTAAACTGCTTAATACAGACACAGAATCTTCATTACATTTGGGAACTAAAATAGATTTAAGCTTTAAAACAATAACCATATAATTTATGAAATCAAATGTACTAATCAAAATAAATACCAATACAGAAGTATAAAAAAGCAATACTTTAAAAGTTATGTCCTACAAAGCCTTTGTTATTGTTTTACATCCTAACATCATAATTTTTATATACTAAACTCTTAGCAAAAATATAGTTATATTTTAAGTATGTGATTAATATTTTATTTGCACACTATCATTATAAATACCATGTTTTTGATCTAGCCATAGTTTGTGTAAGGACATATTCATGGAACACATTATTTTGAGAACGGAATGTATCTAAAGATTTTTTTCTTACATTATAATATTCATAATTTTATCATTTGATTGAAACTATAAATTTACAGGAAAGGAATTAGACAAAAACGTTTTGTTTTTATGTAACAAAGCCAGCCAAAATCTCGTAGAAACAACAGAATTTAGACTGTAATACTAGTGCCAGAAAGTTAAGGAAATGATTTTGAAATATATTATTTATTTAAGTCAAAGCGTCTCCTATTATTTGTAGATTTCAGCAAAACACAGTTTATAATTAAATCTGGACATGAGATTCAGCATCTTGTTTGGCAGTCGGAAGTTTTGTTCAATGGTTTGGCCAATGTGTTAATGATGATGGTTTGCTAATTTATCACATGATCATGTAAGAAATAGCAAAAAATAAATCCATAAGAATATTAGATATACACTGAATATTGTCTTAAACTGATCCTACAGTTTTGTTCTCCTAACAACCATATAATTTTATAAAAAATATACTTTATAGCATACTTTGCATAATTATGTAAATATAGTCACATGCAACTTAACATTGTCTTCTGAACAAGACTTTCTCTTTTCATTTTTTTTTCAAAAATCCTTTTATATTTCCCTTTATTCTTCTCTCATCCAACACATCCCAACTACAGCCTCCCCTCCCTGCTCCTATTCTTCCTTCCCAACCGCTCTCTCTCCTAAATCCACTGTTCTTCTATTTTCCTTCAAAGAAGAATAGGCCTCCTTAATGATATTAAACTAACACAGCATAGCAAGACACAATAAGACTATACACAAACCCTCATATCAAGGCTGGACAAGGCAACCTAATAAGAGGAAATGGGTTTCAAGAGCAACCAAAAGAGTCAGAGTGTCAAACTTCCCCAGTTAGGAGTCCAACAAGAACTCTCAGCTAAACAACCACAGCATGTACTCAGAGGGCTAGTGCAGACACTTGCACAATCTGTGAGTGTTGCTTCAGTCTCTCAGCCCCTACGTGCCCTGATAAATGAGTATGTCTGATGTGTTTTCCTGGTATCCTCAACCTCTCTGGCTCCTACAGTGTTTGCTCCCCCTCTTTTGCTGGGTTCCCAGGCTCCACCTAATATTTGGTTGTGGGTCTATGTATTAGTTACTTCTTGAAGCCTCTCTGATGACAATGGCTAAGGTACCAATCTATGAGTACAGCAGAATGCAATTAAGAATGATTTCATTGCTTAGTTTTTCTTTTTGAGACAAGATCTCACTATGTAGCTCTAGCTATCTGGAACTCAATATACAGAAGAGGCTGCTTTGAGCTCAGACCTCTCTACCTGTCCTGCCTTTGGAGTGTAGAGATTGAAGGCATGTACTGTGATGACTGGCCAAGAATTTTATCCTAAATTAAGTTAATAAATCTTATCCCAGCTATCAAAATCCTTGAAAAATATGAAGTAATAATTGCCTGTACATGGAAGTAATTACAATTACTTGTAAAAACAATTCAAAGGAAATTTTTAGAATCATGTTTAATATTGGACAGTCTAAAGCTATTTAAAACACTAGACAACAGAGAAAATCATCTTATTCAAAAAACATTTAGACTCACTTAAGATTATTTTATATATCCTTAATAAGGTATGATTTAAACTTCTGTTTTA
>NC_045030.1:114741060-114745080 GCF_008632895.1 Mastomys coucha
GAGAGAGAGAGAGAGAGAGAGAGAGAGAAAGAGAGAGAGAGAGAGAAGAAAGGAAGAAAATAACTCAGAGTTTAGAACCTTTAAGGCAGGTTGAATTCATCTTGGAGAATATTAGGTAAAGTGGATCTAATGAATGAAATAAAGGACAGCATAGGTATATAGAGGCATGCTACAATCTTTTATACTTAATTAATTTTACACTCCATATTTTATCCTCCCTCTTCCCATCCATCCTCCTACTATCCCATATCCTACACTTTCTCCCCACCCCTTCTCACCAAGTGAATGTCCCCAGCCCCACCACACCTGACCTCTAAGCTCTCTGGGGCCTCCAGTCTCTTTAGGCTTAGGTGCATCATCTCTGATTAACACAGACCCAGATGTCCTCTACAGTATGTGTGTTAGGGGCCTCATCAGCTGGTGTATACTGTCTTTTTGGTGGTCCAATGTTTGAGAGATCTTGGGGGTGCAGATTAATTGAGACGTCTGGTCTTCCTACTGGGTTACCCCTTCTCCTCAGCTTCTTTCAGTCTTTCCCTAATCTAACAACAATGGTCAGCTGCTTTTGTCCATTGGTTCGGTGCAGCTATCTGCATCTGACTCTTTCAGCTGCTTGTTGGGTCTTCCGGAGTACAGTCAAGCTAGGTCGATTTATGTGATTGCTCCACAGCCTCAGTAATAGTGTCAGGCCTTGGGACCTCCTGTTGAGCTGGATCCTTCTTTGGGCCTGTCACTGGACCTTCTTTTCTTCAGGCTCATCTCCGTTTCCATCCCTGTAATTCTTTCAGACAGGAACAATTTTGGGTCAGAGTTGTGACTGTGGGATGGCAACCTCCTTCCCTCACTTGATACCCTGTTTTCCTGCTGGAGGTGGGCTCTATAAGTTCCATCTCCCTGCTGTCAGCTCCCAGGTCTCTGCATTCTGGTGCATTCTGCAGGTCTGGTACATTCTGGAGGGTCCCAGTAACTTCCTGCTTCTCAAGGTTTCAGTGTATCTACTGGCCTTTAGGGCTTCAGTCCTTTTCCCTCACCCAATACCAGATCAGGTTCCCCACTCCCCCTACTCTTCCCCATCCACTTTCCCTCCCAGGTATTGACCTATTACTCTTTTGAGCATGGATATAACTACAAAGTTCTTTAAGGATAGAAGACAAATGAGAGCTAATGTATTCATGTAAAGATCATATTCTGACTTATATTATAGTTAATTAATAACTTGGAATTGTTAGAAATTTCAAAAGAAAGTCATGATCCGCTTCTGGGGGCAAAGCATTCTTGGACAAAATATTTACTTGTATAACAAAGATTAAACATAGTCTTCAAATGGATCTACATTTTTTATTTACTACTTCAGAACAAAGTATCACTAGTAAAATTATATTTTAAAACAGTATCTGACAGCCTAAAAATACTTTAATAATGAAACAGAACATATATATATATATATATATGTACTATTATAGATAACATGTAATGTATTATTTTCAACAGAAAAGAAAATAACAATAGAAATTAAAATATGTTAAAAGTGTCGAATTTCCCAGAGCAAGCAGGCTGGAGAGATGGCTCGGCAGAGGACATGGGTGGGAAGCTCATAACTCTCTGCAATTCCAAGAACTGATACTCTTCCCCCTTACCTAACCCTAAAACTGATACTCACACCAACCCTAACTATACACTGACATGCATGGAGGCAAAACACAAATGCATATAAAATATAAATAAATAAGTTTATCAAAATATTACAAGAAAAATAATTTAATGTACAATTATAAGGGGTTGAAGAGATGGCTCAGTGGTTAAGAGTGTTTGATGTTCTTCCAGGGGATTGAAGTTTAGTTTCCAGCACCTACCAACTGCCTGTAGCTCTGACTCCAAAGGATTCAATGTCCTATTCTGCATGCAACAAGTATCAACAAGTATGCACATTATATATGTACATATATATGTATATATATATATATGTATATATATATAACATATGTGTGTACATGTGTGTATTCATTACATGCAGGAAAACATCAATAAACATAAAATAAAAACATATTTTTAAATAGTAGCTACAAATACATACATACAAAGGAAAACTTTTAAATAGAAAGATAAATGGAAATGATAAAATATACTCAGTCAAAAGTTCTAGTGCTAGAAAAAATACAAGAGATGAAGCCAGGTGCGTATGCAATGGCCTCTAATCACAGGACAAATTTGAAGCTAGCCTGATTGTATGACAGTGAATTCCAGAGCAGCCAAGGAAATCTTGCTAAAAATCCCTTAGATATAATATGATGGTGACTTGGTATAACTAATAGTGCATTAAAACTTAAAGAAAGAATATGAACTTGAAAACAGCAATTGAAACAACTAAAATTGAAGCATGAATTATAAAATGACTAAAATCTAGAACTTTAATGAGCTGTTTAAAAACATCATATGCTCTAACATATGGAAGTGAAATCAAAGAAGTCAGCTACAGACAAATGCATGTATATTTGGAGACATGTTGCCTAAAGAATCCCAAATACCATAACATTTTAAGCAATATATCTTCAACATTCAACAACCACAGCAAATATATTAAGTCAACCACATTGAAACATATTCCTAAAAATACCCTACATTTCCAGATAACTGTGTTAAGTACAACAAAATTGTTATATAAGAAACAATGCAGGCAAAAACAGCCCAATGCAATCAAATATTCAAAGTAAAGATTTCATATACATAAAAGTAGATACATACATAATTTGTAGACATAATTTCATTAATGCTATCTATAACATCCCATTACAACATATGATACAAATGTCACAAGGTCTGACTTGAATAGTATCTGAACAAATTTAATAATATCCACTGAATAAATGAACTGGAAAATATTGTGTTAATATGTCATTTATTATGGTACCAATGATGTGTAATCTAATTTACTGAATAAATATAGCAAAATACAGAATGAATTTGAATGAATCTGAATATTTGTGAATACATAGTTTGATTTACTATTCATTTATCTGTTGGTCTAGCAGCCTGTGTTATCAAGCACACACAAACACACAAACACACACACACACACACACACACACACATGAAAACATATAAAATACTTAAGGATATAATTCAGAATGCTAACAGTATGTAGTTGATACTGATTGTGCCCTACCTAGGTACAGGGGCTGTCTCTTCAGCTTCTGCTTGCATTGCTTGCACTAGGAAACACTAGTGCCAGTGTTTTCTCTTAGGTCCACAACCTACTGCACAATAAGGAACTATAGGAAGGTTTCATTGCTCTGATATTTAACCATTTCTAACTAAAATCTGATGATTGCCTGAGAAAAAATAATCTTCATTGAATTTTCCTGTAACAGGAAAACATAAACAACATCCCAAACAGCAAAACCAACAAATATTTTTTGAAGCAGGAATGATTATCTAATTTGCAGGCCAAGAGCAAGAGAAAAATAAGGCAAAATTCTTTGAAGATGGAGTCCTGATTTTGTGAATAGGGCACAGATGCACAAAGCTAGCTTCCCTTCAAGTACAGACCATGCTTGAAGAGATTCAGATCTGACTTTCTGGCTTCCTAAGATTCATATTGATCCTGCCCTTCACCCTTTAATGATTTCTCCCTGAACACTTTCTCTCATCACTAGCATCTGCATTCTTGGCTGCAAATAAGGCTCCTCATTATGAGCAGAAAATCATGTCTTCACAATGGGACTTTTAGGTCACATTGCTTAATAATGTGTTGTAAACTGTTTGCTTCATGTCTTGTCCAATTAGACCCCCCCAAAAAAGAAAAAGTGAATCAGGGCAATCCATTTAACAAACACAAATCTCCTCAAGTTTCTATTTGGTTATTTTGATAATATTGTGGCACAAGTTTGATTTAACTGAACAGATAAACAAACCTCTAATGACAATATGTTCTCTTCATCCAAAGAAAAGTGAGAAGCAGTCTGGCAAACTTTCCTCAAAGTGTTTGCTTCCACTGAGTATTTCAAAGCTTTAAAGAACGGA
>NC_045030.1:114745090-114747081 GCF_008632895.1 Mastomys coucha
AAGTTTCCATATCCTCATAAATGCTCCAAAGCAGTTTGAGAAATGTTTGTAGAGAATGTTTTCACTCTCAAAATAACCATGGAGAGCTTTAAAGGAACTGTGAAGTGGCATGAGCTGTGAAGTGGCATGATAAGAGTGGCGAGGCATATTTAGCACATATAAAATGTGAGCCTCCTTTGAGCTATTGAATTGGATTGTCACTCTTTTTACTGCCATGAATTCAATCGTCTTATTCTCTCCACTTCAAACGATTCACTTCAATAGGTAGAGGGAACATATATGGAAACTCCAGTGGCTAGACTCTGAGGAGACAAATAACAGAACTAACTTAGGGAAGGTTTTAGTGATCAAAGGAAATTGCAGTCAATTCAGTCAATTCTCCAGTGCTAAATTGCCTTCCAATAGTTATTAATACAAAGCTCATGTCTCCAGGTTATACTAGGCTGGTGAACAATAATGTACTTGGCAGGCTTATATATTTTTTATAACATGAGTTTTCTTTGAGGGTTCTGCTGAAGTTATGAGTCACAAATCATTACCATACTATTATTTTAAGTTAGCGACATAATAAAATACTTTTTGTAAGCAGATCTATTCTAGCCTATCCTGATCACAGTGGCTTTCTACTGACTTTAGTAGTTTTGTGCACATAACTTCCATTATGAAAAAAATTCAATTCTTGACTGTGTATAGTTAATGGCTTATAAAAGTCAAACGGAAAAGAAAACCAAAACATTTTCACCTCCTCCCTCTCAATGTATATTTTCCATGCAAAGATTCTTGTCATGTGAAATATAGAATTGAGTGTGGTAATGGAGCAGGGCCAAGCAAGGAGGGGTCTTTTATGTGTGAATCCTGCCAGTGCTAATGATTTACTATTAGATAGTAGCTTGGCAGAGTAACACAGGAGCACAATGTGGAACAAACATTCACAGTGTGGGAATTAGGGGAATGTTAATAGTGTACCATGATCTATATTGCAGGTCTCTTATATTTTTAAATATGTGTTTTATTTTATTTTCATCATGAATTATATGAAATAAAGTCACTAGCGCTTGCAAAGTATAAAACTGAATATTAATGAGTAGAGTAATATCATAGGAGAAATGTTTATGTTTGTTGTTTATCCATTTACTCATATATATGGGGGAGATGCAGAAAATCATATCAATTCATTTTGTATAACTGCATACTCTTCAGATAAAGACAAAAATTATTCCCCATTCAGAAAGTTGAAGTATAACTGTTATGTATGAATTGTATAAATTGAATTTAAATAGTTCAATATAGTGAGATAAACATATTTCCAAACATCTTCAGACCTTTCAAATGAATTTATCTAAAGTTCTTAATTGTTTACCACCATAAACTGTATTATTAACCCTTGATGGGGGAACCACAGATTATTATAAGTTTATTGAGAGTAACCATATATTATTATTGGCAATTATCTTTGAAGTCAGAATATATAGAGTTCTTTTAAATATTTACCAATTTCTCATTATCGTGATATTTAATCCTCAACATTTTTCTAACACTTGGGTCATTCTATTATTTTTAATCTTAAAATAATTTGAAATCAACAGTATGTACACTTCAGTCTTCTTTTGAGTGAATGCACTTATATCTCTAAATGGCATAAATGTGCTGAAAGAAAGAAGATAAGTGGGTTTCTGCTATGAATAATTGATCTCACTAACAAAGAAGCTGAAGGATTTTCTTGATCTGAAGAGCACTCAGAGCACATGAGAATGAGAAACATATTATCTTTGTGTCACTCCATTTAGTAAAAAGAAACAAATGTATTTTTGGTAAAACTCTTTGTAAATGAAACTCCATATTTAATGATACTAAAAGTCTGCTTTCAACCTACATAGCATGCAGAGAATTTTATAATCTTTAAAAGGAAATTTATTAATATTGTCATCCCTGAAAACATATATAAAATAAGCTTATATGGACTGATGGACTAGCTGGTTGTATGTGCATAT
>NC_045030.1:114747183-114755613 GCF_008632895.1 Mastomys coucha
TATATACATATATGTGTGTATGTATATGTATATATGTACATGTATATATTAGCATATATAAATTTTCTTGTATAAGTTTCTCTTATATAAGTTATGATGTTTGTATTATATATAAGAATATATATAATTGCATATATATACAGTTATATGATTAGTGATAAAAGAGGCAATGTATTTGAAGGTGATTGGAAGAGATATATGGGTTGGTTTTAAATCAGGAAAGGAGGGAGATGATCAGGAAAAGAGGGAGATGAATGTTATATTTGTCTTATAATCTCAACCATAAAATAAATAAATATAATTAATAAAATAATTCTTGTTTTCAGCAAAAGCTAAACAATTTCTATATATAGCTGTAAATTCTGCATTATAGTTAAATTATTTAATTACAAGTATGTATTTATTGATGTACAGACTCAATTACAATATCTTTAAGTTATCCTGTTTGATGGAAAACTACCATCTTCCTCGGTTGGTATGAAAACATATCATGGCCAAAGCAATCTATAAAATGAAGTTTTTAGGAGCTTATATGTTCAGGAAGATAAAAGTCAGTCATGGCAATACCATGGCATCAAAAAGGCATGGCTGCAGGGGCAAAGACCGGAGAGCTTGCATCCTCAACTGCAAACACAAAGAAGAGAAAGCAATGTCAAGGACTTCCTTACCTCCTGACCCTCCTTAAAAGATAACATTAACTAAGGACTCAGGATGTAGAGAACATTCTCACCCAAACTACAATAGTCTTTCATTTTCTTTTCCTATATAGTTAGTTTCTGAAATCTAGATTTTACAATCTACACTACCTATAAAACACAGACAGAATGAAGTAAATATAATAACCTAGTTAAGGTAACATTTGAAAGTATCAAAATTGTATAAATAAAGAGAATTAGACAAAAATATTTTTGCTCAATAGAAACCATTCTTCTCATAAAATCTTTGTGATATTTTGAATAAGGAAGTCCTCTAGAGTCTCATATATTTTTATGCTTTTTTTCTTCAGTTGGTAGAATTGTTTCAGGAAGGATTATGAAGTATATAGCTTTATGGTAAAAGCCTCATTGTAGAAATTGCAGGTCTCTCTCTTTCCTTCTCTCACTCTTCTCTCTCTCTCTCTCTCTCTCTCTCTCTCTCTCTCTCTCTCTCTCACACACACACACACACACACACACACACGCAGGATAAGTTGCAAGCTTTCAGTTATTGCTTCAGCATGATGCCTGCTGGTCTCCTGTATGTATACACGATCTGAAACTGTAAGCAAGTTCCCAAGTAAATGCTTTACATTACAACTTTTTGACCGCAATGTTTAGTAAAGGAAATATACAAGTAACAAAGCCAGTCTTGTATGTAGAATATCGTCTCTTTCAAAGATAGTGGAAGTCCAAATATTATATGGATTGTTAACATTTTTTGTCACTGTGAAAAAACTCTGAGTAAAATAACCTAGAAGAGGAATGTTTTATTTTGTCTCATGACTAGAGAAGGACTAATTATAATACAACAGGAATGTCAGTTAAAATATTTCTGTTCATGATGGGCAGAATATTTAAAAGGGGAATATAGCACTCCTTTCCACTCCTTTTTTAACTTCTTATTTCTTCCAAATGATTGGCTCATTTATACTTCTGCTCACACTCACATTGGAATGTTCTAATCCAGTCAGTCTTCTTTACTTGTCCAGAAATCAATCCTCTAGATAAATCTAAATCTAGGCAAATGTACAGTGAAGTTCAACTATCATACTAGGTCATTGAATTTCATCTTATCTGGAAAATGCACCTAAATATGACCTGGGTATACTGCATTTATGTTTCATTAATAGAAGACTCCAAAACAGTATGATGACAAAGGAATCAAATAAACAGAAAAGCAAAAGTAACCAAAATAATGTAGAAAGAGAAGTGAAATAATGAAGCAGCAGGAACAAAATACAAATGATTGTCAGGATCTTTGAGAAACTGAAAACAAAATAAAAGTATCTCTAAGAATTCTCAGAAGAATTCAACACTCCAGATAATTTGATTTCATCTAGTGACTACTATATATGGAAAAGAATAATTTCTTGTCATTTGACCTCCAATAGGATGGTGTTTTGTTTGTTTGTTTGTTTAGCTTGTAATTTACTATTGTAGAATTAAGAAAATAACAAGAGTTTTTAGTGATTGAAGTGAAATAATACAATATTTGGTGTGACTCTAACAAGGCAAGTGAAAAAAAGTATGATAAGAACTTCAAGTCTTTGAAGAAAGAAATTGAAGAAGATCTCAGAAGATGGAAAGATCACCAATGCTCAAGGATTGGCAAGTTTAATATAGTAAAAATATCCATCTTGCCAAAAGCAATCTACAGATTCAATGCAATCCCCACCAAAATTCCAACACAATTCTTCATAGACTTGGAAAGACCAACTTGCAAATTAATCTGGAATAACAAAAAACCTTAAGAAAGCAAAAAACTATTCTCAACAATAAAAGAACCTCTGGTGGAATCACCATCCCTGACCTTAAGCTTCACTACAAAGCAATTGTGATAAAAACTGCATGGTATTGGTACAGTGACAGGCAGATAGATCAATGGAATAGAACTGAAGATCCAGAAATGAATCCACACACCTATGGTCAATTTATCTTTTACAAAGGAGCTAAAACTATCCAGTGGAAAAAAAGACAGCATTTTCAACAAATTGTCCTGGCTCAACTATCAGTTAGCATGTAGAAGAATGCAAATTGATTCATTCCTATCTCCTTGTACAAATCTCAAGACCAAGAGGATCAAGAACCTCCACATAAAACCAGATATACTGAAATTAATAGAAAAGAAAGTAGGGAAGAACCTCAAGCACATGGGCACAGGGAGAAGTTTCCTGAACAGAACACCAATAGCTTATAATCTAAGATCAAGAATTGACAAATGGGACCTCATAACAATACAAAGTTTATGTAAGACAAAGGACACTGTCAGTAGGACAAAATGGAACCAACAGATTTGAAAAAGATCTTTACCAATCCTATATCTGATAGGGGGATAATATCTAATATATACAAAGAACTCAAGAAGATAGACTCCAGAGAACTATATAACCCTATTAAAAATTGGGTACAGAACTAAAGAAACAATTCTCAACTGAGGAATCCTGAATGGCTGAGAAGCACCTAAAGAAATGTTCAACATCCTTAGTCATCAGGGAAATGCAAATCAAACCAATCCTGAGATTCTACCTAACACCAGGGCTAAGATCAAAAACTTAGGTGACAGCAGATGCTAGAGAGAATGTGGAGAAAGAGGAACACTCCTTCATTGCTGGTGGTATTCCAAGCTGGTACATCCACTCTGGAAATCAGTTTGGCAGTTCCTCCAGAAATTGGACATAGTACAACCAGAAGACCCAGCAGCTATACCACTCCTGGACATATACCCAGAAGATGATCCAATATGCAATAAAGACACATGTTCCACCATGTTCATAGCAGCCTTATTTATAGCCAGAAACTGGAAACAACCCAGATGTCCCTCAACAGAGGAATGGATACAGAAAACCTGGTGCATTTACACAATGGAGTACTACTCAGATATTAAAAACAATTAATTTATGAAATTCTTAGGCAAATGGATGGATCTGGAGGATATCATCCTGAGTTAGGTAACCCAATTACAAAAGAACACATATGGTATGCACTCACTGATAAGTGGATATTAGCCCAGAAGCTCGGAATACCCAAAATACAATCCACATACCACAAGAAACTCAAGACAAAAGAAGACCAATGTATGGATACTTTGATCCTTCTTAGAAGGGGTGACAAAATACCTATGGAAGGAGTTGCAGAGACAAACTATGGAGCAGGTACTGAAGGAAAGACAATCAAGAGACTGCTCCACCTTAGAATCCTTCCTATATTCAGTCACCAAACATAGACACTATAGTGGATGCCAGCAAGTGCTGGCTGACCGGAGCTTGATATAGCTGTCTCATGAGAGGCTCTGACAGTGACCAACTGAAAAAGAAGTACAGGCTTACAGCCATCAGTTTGGACTGAGCACAAGGGCTCCATTGAAGGAGCTAGATAAAAGGCCCTAGGAGCAGAAAGGTTTCCAGTCCTTTAGGACAAACAACAATATGAACGAACTAGTATCCTCAGACCTCCCAGGGACTGAACCACCAACAAATGAGTACACATGGTAGAACTCATTGCTCCAGCAGCATATGTCACAGAGGATGGCCTAGTTGGTCATCAATGGGAGGAGATGACCTTGGTCCTGGGAATGTTCTATGCTCCAGTGTAGGGGAATCCCAGGGTTAGGAATAGGGAAAGGGTGGGTTGGTGAGCAGGGGGAGCCAGGAAGGCACTGCTTTTTTTTTCCGGAGGGGAAACTGGGAAAGGAGATATTATTTGAAATGAAAATAAACAAAATATTTAAGGCAAAATCAGCTGGGAGGAGCAGGCTGCAGAAGTCGCAGGGCAGCTGGGACAGAATCCTTTCTACCTGCATCTAGATCTAGGAGGGACAGCTGATCCACAGCCCTCTGCAAAACTTTCCTGAAAGCATAGAGCTTGTCTCCAGGGAGTGTCCTGACTCCTTGACTCAGGCAAAATTGCCATTCTCTCAGGTGACTTTCTAAGGCGGGACCAGCCAGGAGGCATAGGCCACAGAAACTGCAGAGCAACTGGGACAGTGTCCTTGATTCATCCATCTGCACAAAGGAGAGATAGCTGATCCACAGCCCTCTGTGCAGGACTCTTAACAGGGAAAAACTGATCTTCCAGAAGTGCTAACACAAGCTTACAAACCCACAGAAGGAACAAGCTCCAGCCAGAGACAGCAAGAACATCTAACGTCAGAGATTAACAGATGACAAATGCAAATGCAAGAATCTTACCAACAGAAACCAAGAGTACTTGGCATTATCAGAACCTAGTACTCCCATCACAGCAAGTACTGGATACCCCAATATACCAGCAAAGCAAGATTTGGATCTAAAAATCATATCTCATGATGCTGATAGAGGAATTTAAGAAGGACATAAATAACTCCCTTAAAGAAATGCAGGAGCACACAGGTAAACAGGTACAAACCCTTAAAGAGGAAACAAAAATCCCTTGAAGAATTTCAGGAACGCAAAATGGTCTAAAGAAAAAAGCTGGAGTAGCCATTCTAATATCGAATAAAATCAACTTTCACCCCAAAGTGACCAAAAAAGATAAAGAGGTACACTTTATACTCATCAAAGGTAATATCTACCAAGATGAACTCTTCATTCTGAACCTCTGCACTCCAAATGCAAGGGCATCTACATTCATAAATGAAACTTTACTAAAGCTCAAAGCACACATTGCACTGCACACAATAATAGTGGGAGACTTCAACACCCCACAGTCTTCAATGGACAGATCATGGAAACAGAAACTAAACAAAGACACAGTGAGACTAACAGAAGTTATTAAACAGATGGATTTAACTGATATCTACAGAACTTTTTATCCTAAAACAAAAGGATATACCTTCTTCTCAGTACCTTATGGTACCTTCTCCACAATTGACCATATAATTGGTCACAAATGAGGCCTCAACAGATACAAGAATATTGAAATAATTTGCATCCTATCAGATCACCATGGACTAAGGCTGCTCCTCAATAACAACATAAACAATAGAACGCCCACATACACGTGGAAGCTTAACAACACTCTAGTCAATGATATTTTGGTCAAGGAAGAAATAAAGAAAGAAATTAAAAGCTTTTCTAGAGTTTAATGAAAATGAAGCCACAACATACCCAAACTTATGGAACACAATGAAAGTAGTCCTAAGAGGAAAACTCATAACTTTAAGTGCCTCTAGAAAGAAAGTGGAGAGAGCATACACCAGCAATTTGATAGCACATATGAAAACTCTCAAACCAAAAGAAGCAAATTCACCCAAGAGGAGTTGAAGGCAGGAAATAATCAAACTCAGGGCTAAAATCAATGAAATACAAACAAAAAGAACTAAAGAATGAATCAACCAAACCAGGAGCTGATTGTTTAAGAAATGTCTAATTTAAAAAAAGTAAAAATAAATAAATAAATAGTAGTGTAGAAGTCCTTTTATTTTTTTTAATTTTGTACACTCCATATTTTATTCACTACCCCCGGCCCCTTACTGTCCACCCTCTGACTGTTCCACATTCTATAGCTTCTCACCAGCCTCCTATCTCCAAGTGGATGTCTCCACCACCTACCCTACCTGACCTCTAATCTCCCTGGGGCCTCCAGTCTCTTGAGGGTTAGGTGCATCATCTCTGAATGAATACAGATTCAGAAGTCCTCTACTCTATTTGTGTTGAGGGCTGCATATCAGCTGAAGTATCCTGTCTGTTTGGTGGTCTAGTATTTCAGAGATCTCAGGCATCCTGATTAATTGAGACTGCTGGTCCTTCTACAGAATTGCCCTTCTCCTCAGCTTCTTTCAGCCTTCCCTAATTCAACAACAGGCGCCAGCTGCTTCTGTCTATTGGTTGGGTGCAAATATCTGCATCTGACTATTTCAGCTCTTGTGTCTTTAGGAGGGCAGTCATGATAGGTCCCTTTTTGTGAGCACTCCATAGCCTCAGTAATAGTGTCAGGCCTTGGGACCTCCAGTTTAGCTGGATCACACATTGAGCCTTTCACTGGACCTTTCCTCAGGCTCCTCTCCATTTCCATTCCTGTAATTCTTTCAGACAGGAACAATTATGGGTCAGAGATGTGACTGTGGGATGGCAACCCCATCCATCACTTGCTGTCCTGTTTTCCTGCTGGAAGTGGGCTCTATAAGTCCCCTCTCTTTACAGTAGAGCATTTCATCTAAGGTCCCTCCCTTTGAATCCTGAGGGTTTCTTACCTCCCAGGTTTCTGGTACATTCTGGATGGTTCCCCCAACCTCGTATTTCCTGAGGTTGGCTGTTTCTATTCTTTCCATTGGCCCTCAGGGATTCTGTTCTTTTCCCTCACCCAATACCAGATCAGGTTCTCCTCTTTTCCCAACTTCCTCAGTTCCTCCCTACCTCCTTACTTGTGATTGCTTTCTCCCAAGTGGGACTGAGGCATCTTCACTTGGGCACTTCAGCTTGTTGAACTTTTTGAGTTCTGTGGACTGTTTCTTAGGTATTGTGTACTTTTTGGGGGGGTGGCTAACATCCACATTTTAGTGAGTACATACCATGTACATCTTTTGGGTCTGAGTTACCTCACTCAGGATGATATTTTCTAGTTCCATCTATATACTTGCCTGCAAAACTCAGGATGTCCTCATTCTTGATAGCAGAGTAGTATTCCATTGTGTAAATGAACCACATTTTCTGTATCCATTCTTCTGTCATGGGACATCTAGGTTGCTTCCAGTTTGTGGCTATCACTATGAACATAGTGAAACATGTACCCCTGTGGCAGGGTGACGCATCTTTTGGGTATATTCCCAAGAATGTTATTGCTGGGTCATCAGGTAGATCTATTTCCAATTATCTGAGGAACCTCCAGATTGATTTCCAGAGTGGTTGTACCAGTTTGAAATCTCACCAACAATGGAGGAATATTCCTTTTTCTCCACGTCCTCTCCAACATGTGTTGTCACCTGAGGTTTTGATCTTTGAAATTCTGATTGGTGTAAGTTGGAATCTCAGAGTGGTTTTGATTAGCATTTTTCTAATCACTAAGACTTTTGCACATTTCTTTAGGCCCTTCTCAGCCATTCAATATTCTTCAGTTGTGAATTCTCGTTTTAGTTCTATATCCCATTTTTGATTAGTTTGTTTGTTTTCTGGTGATTGAGTTCTTGTGTTCTTTATATATTTTTTATATTACCCCTCTTCCAGATGTCGGGTTAGTGAAGTTTTATTTTTGTTTTGTTTTGTTTTGTTTTTTTCACAAATGTAGGGTGCCGATTTGTCTTGACTATGCCCTTTCCCTTACAGAAGTTTTCCAGTTTCATCAGGTCCTATTTATAAATTCTTGATCTTAGAGCATGAGCCAATGGAGTTCTGTTTAGGAAATTCCCTCCTGTGCCAATGAGTTCAAGGCTCTCACTTTCTCTTCTATTGTATTCAGTGTATCTAGTTTTATATTGAGGTCCTTGATCCACTTAGACTTGAGCTTTGTACATGGGTCTATTTTCATTCTTCTACATACAGACAACCAGTTAGACCAGCACCATTTATTTAAGATGCTTTCTTTTTTCCATTGTTTATTTTTGTCATCTTTGGCAAATATCAAGTGACCACAAGTGTGTGGTTTTATTTCTGGGTCTTCAATTTTACTCCATTGATCAACTTGTCTGTCTCTGTAATTATCGCATGCATTTTTTATCACTATTTCTGTTGTAAAGCTTGCAGTCAGGGATGGTGATTCTCCCAGCTCTTCTTTTTCTTTTTTTTTTTTAAATTGATTAAACTTTTAATATGTAAAGATT
>NC_045030.1:114756995-114758451 GCF_008632895.1 Mastomys coucha
CAGACATATTCCTGCTTACCTCCATTGTGAAGAGGCAATCTGATTTCTCCATGGTAATCTGGATCTATAACTCCTCCTAACACTGTTATTCCCTTCTTAGCCTGTTGGTTTAAGGGCATTAGAAGCCCAAAATGACCAGGGGGAAGTCTGAGCTTCCAGTTCAATGGAATGTTGTGGCTTCTGGTAGGAGAACTCCCCCTTCTGGAACCAAAACTTCTAGGCCAGCAGAACCTAGAGTTGTGGGGACAGGAAGCAAAAATTTTCCTAGATGGTCACTAGGAGTGATAGTGAGTGGAACTATTCCCGTTTCCACCCCTTGATTCCTGGACCCATGGATCCTGGCTATGGGGGAAACTGTTCCATATATTGGACGCTGATTCAAAGCATATACTGCCTTCTGAAGAACTCTGCCCCAGCCCTCCATGCTGTTGCCACCTAATTGGCACTGTAGATGTGTCTTCAAAAGGCCATTCCATCTTTCTATCAGAGCAGCTGCTTCAGGATGATGGGGAACATGGTAAGACCAGTGGATTCCATGATCATGGGCCCACTGTCGCACTTCTCTGGCTGTGAAGTTAGTTCCTTGGTCAGAAGCAATACTGTGTGGGATACCATGATGATAGATAAGGCATTCAGTGAGTCCACTGATGGTGGTTTTGGCAGAAGCATTTCGTGCAGAAAAGGCAAATCCAATAACAAGGATAAGTGTCTACTCCAGTAAGAAAAAAACGTTGTCCTTTCCATGGAGGAAGTGGTCCAATGTAGTCAACCTGCCACCAGGTTGCTGGCTGGTCACCTCGAGGAATGGTGCCATATCTGGGCCTCAGTGTTGGCTTCTGTTGTTGGCAGATCTAGCATTCGGCAGCAGCTGTAGCCAGGTCAGCCTTGGTGAGTGGAAGTCCATGTTGTTGAGCCCAAGCATAACCTCCATCTCAGCCACCATGACCACTTTGTTCATGTGCCCATTGAGCAATGACAGGGATGGCTGGGGAAAGAGGCTGACTGTCCACTGAACGGGTCATCTTATCCACTTGATTATTGAACTCTCCTCAGATGAAGAAACCTTTTGGTGAGCATTTACATGGGACACAAATATCTTCACATCCTCTGCCCATTTGGAGAGATCCACATACTTCTTCTCCAGATATTTTTCTCACCAATTTTCCAATCCTGATCTTTCCAGGTCCCTGACCATCCAGCCAATCCATTGGCTACAGCCCATGAGTCAGTGAACAATTATACATCTGGCCATTTCTTCTTTCAAACAAACTGTAATACCATGTGTACTACCCGAAGTACTGCCCACTGTGAAGATTTTCCTTCACCTGTATCTTTCAGGGTTGTCCTAGAAAGGGATTGTAATGCTGCAGCTGTCCACTTCTGGGTGATGCCTGCATAACATGCAGAGCCATCAGTAAACCAGGTCCTAGTCTTCTCTTCTTCAGTCAGATGATCA
>NC_045030.1:114759917-114766927 GCF_008632895.1 Mastomys coucha
TTCTGGCTATTATAAATAAGGCTGCTATGAACATGGTGGAACATGTGTCCTTATTACATGTTGGAACAACCTCTGGGTATTTGCCCAGGAGTGTTATAGCTGGGTCCTCAGGAAGTACTATTTCTAATTTCCTGAGGAACAACCAAATTGATTTTCAGAGTGGTTGTGCCATCTTGCAATCCCACCACCAATGAAAGAGTGTTCCTCTTTCTTTACAACCTAGCCAGCATCTACTGTCACCCTAGCTTTTGGTGTTAGACATTGTGACTGGCCTGAGGTAGAATCTCAGGATTATTTTGATTAGCATTTCCCTGATAACTAAGTATTTTGCACATTTCCTTAGGTGTGTCTCTGTCAGTCAGTATTCCTAAGTTGAGAATTCTTTGTTTAGCTCTGTACCCCATTTTTAATAGGGTTATTTGGTTCTCTGGAGTCTAACTTCTTGAATTCTTTGTATATATTGGATATTAGCCCTCTATCAGATATAGGCTTGGTAAAGATCTTTTCCAAATTTGTTGGTTGCTGTTTTGCCAAACTCAGAAATTATTGTGGATGCCAGCAAGTGCTTGATGACAGGGGCCTGATATACCTGTCTCCTGAGAGGCTCTGCCAGTGCCTGACTAATACAGAAGTAGAGTTTCACCCATCCAGTGGACTGAACACAGTGTCCATAATGAAGGAGTTATAGAAAGGATCCAAGGAGCTGAAGGGTTTGCAGCCCCTTAGGACGAACAACAATATGAACTAACTAGTACCCTCAGAGCTCCCAGGGACTAAACCACCAACTAAAGAGTACACATGGTGGGACTCATGGCTCCATCTGCATATGTTGTAGAGGATGGCCTTATTGGTCATCAATGGGAAGAGAGGCCCTTGGTTCTTTAAAGGCTCTATGCCCCATTGTAGGGGAATGCTAGGGTAGGAAGTGGGAGAGGGTGGGTTAGTGAGCAGGGTAAGTGGGGGGGGGATGTTTTTGTTTGTTTGTTTTTTCCTGGAGGGGAAGCCAGGAAGGGGGATATCATTTGAAATATAAATAAAGAAAATATCTAATAAAAAAAGAATTTGGGAGAGTCACAATGAATAAGTGTATTTACTGTATAAATAAATCATATATTGGTTGGGCGGTGGAGATGCATGCCATTAATCCTAGAACTTGGGAGGCAGATGCAGACAGATTGCTGAGTTCGAGGCCAGCCTGGTCTACAGAGTAAGTTCCAGGACAGCCAGTGCTAAAAAGAGAAACCCTGTCTCAAAAAGAACCAAAAAAAAAAAAAATAGTCATGTATTTTGTGGTAGAGTTCAAAGAGAATATTGTCCTGGACTGGATCATATTGGTCCAAAAGATATTGGAGAAGTTTGTTTTTTTGTTTTGTTTTGTTTTGTTTTATCTTTCAAGACATGGTTTCTCTGTGTAGCCTCCACTGTCATTGAGTTCCCTTTGTAAACCAGGCTGGCCTCAAATTCAGTTATCTGCCCACCTCTACATACACATGAACCCACATCTCCAAATCTCCAAATTCTGAGTAAAGTTTTGCACTAGTACACCTGGATGGTTTCCTGTTCTTTTTATTTTTAAAGATTTATTTATTATATGTACTCTGTAGCTGTCTTCAGACATACCAGAAGAGGGTATCAGACCCCATTACAGAAGGTTGTGAGCTACCATGTGGTGGCTGGGATTTGAACTTAGGACCTTCAGAAGAGTAGTCAGTACTCTTACCCACAGAGCTATCTCTCCAGCCCAGCTTCCTGTTTTTAAGAGAAGAATTTGGCCACAAATATATACACTGAGCAAACCCTATATGCTGTCAGAAACAGATTAAACAGCCTATTCAGTGACAAATACTCCACAGGTTGGTAAAAATAACCAGAAGCTAAGAAAAATCCATCTTAGATAATTCCTTAGCTTAAATATCACAAATAAGAACAATGGCATATTTTTAACAAAGGGAGCATATTTGAATACTGATACAAGCTATAATGCTTTATAATCTTGAGGTGTAAAATGTCTCTTATTAACAATGAGTTAATAATCTAACTCAAAACACCTAAAGTTCAAGACACCTAAATTATTACCAGTAAATTTATGATGTAGGTATATAATTGACAAAGATGATGATTTAAAAAGTTTATTGCTGTGAATTAATGATTGATAATTACAGGTAGAAATTATCAATGTATATCACTATTTACTCTTTAATGTACATTTTCATTTTAATATATTGTAAGTTGAAGTGATAATATTAGCTTAGCCATGTTTCCTTACACCTACAATGAAGACAGTATAACATTGCTGCTATTATTCAGAATTGTAGGTATCTCACAAAGCTTGTAAGGTTCTGGTCCCCAGACATTTTGGGGAAATTGGAGAAGCTTAGAACACAAGGCCTATTAGAAAAATAATTAGGTGTTGAGGATCCTGCTCTTTTTTGTATTATTACCAGATATTTTCTTTATTTACATTTCAAGTGATATCTCCTCTCCCAGTTACCCCTCCTAAAACAAAAACAAAAAGCAAACCCTGTTTCCTCTCCTCTCCTCCTGCTCTCCAACCCACCCTCTCCCACTTCCTGGTCTTGGTATTTCCCTACACTGGGGCATAAACCTTCACAGGACCAAGGTTCTCTCCTCCCATTGATGACCAACTAGTCCATCCTTTGCTATACATATGCTGCTGGAGCCATGAGTCTCACCATGTGTGCTCTTTGGTTGATTGTTTAGTCCCTGGGAGCTCTGAGGTTACTTGTTAGAGCTCTTAACAATTATAAGAATGAGTTATCTTTGCCTGTATAACTATAGAAATTTAAATAAACATATATCAAACACATATCATATATATGTACATGTCTTAGGGTTTTATTTCTGAACAGACACAATGACCAAAGACACTCTTATAGGGATAACATTTAATTGGGGTTGGCTTAACAGATTGAGAGCTTCAATTTCATATTATCAAGGCAGGACCATAGCAGTGTCCAGGCAGGCATGGTGCAGGAAGAGCTGAGAGTTCTACATCTTCATTTGATGGCTGCTAGGAGAAGAATGGCTTCCATGCAACTAGGAGGAGGGTTTTAAAGTCCAAGCTCACAGTGACACACTTCCTCCAACAAGAACACACCTCCAAATAGTTCCACTCCCTGAGGTAAGCATATTCAAACTACCACAGTATACAGAATATATGTTAATGTTTTATATTTACAGTAATTAAAAACAATGTAACTGTTCAGCACAGCCTAAAAGACACAGGTGCACAATTTTTCTCTAATTTTTATTCTGATATAGACAATATTATGATTATCAAAAAAGTAATGTGGCTATGAACAAAATGTCACTGAGGAATATGAAAAAACATTTTAAACCATTATATGTGTATAGTAAGCTGCTTGAATTATCAATTGGCAGCTACCTTTCATGAATTCTACTTGACTTTCAGAAACTTGTCATGTCCAAATGTTTGTTTTCCTTCAAACAGAGATAAAAGTACACCTCTGTTCTAGTACAATAGGTGTCAAACTAAAATGTTTAAGAAATGAAAACTCATTCAAATATTTTCTCTATTTTCTTATCCCTTGATGTATATAATCTCTCATATCACGTGAAGGATTCTATTTACTAACTCAATATGTGTTTCACTGAGTCATCCTCTCCATGACTTCATTTCCTTAAAAAAGAAAATTTACTGAAATGAAAATCAATAGAAGTTTTTAAAAATATCTGTTAAAATGGTAAATTAATCTACAGTTTCCTAATCAGCTCATCCTGCAACAGATGTTAGACAATTTTGTAAAATACTCATGAGACTCAATTCTGCCTAGATATTAGGAATTCTATAACTATCCTGCTAAAACAAGAATCTTGTCTTGATTTATTTTCATGGTAAAAATCAATCAGCTTTATAATATGTATCATTTCTACAATAGTAGTTTTAATTTAAGTCATTCTTTTAAAGTCATATTTCCCATATTGTGATTCTTGTCTGGTTCTTTCTGGATTTTAAATAAGATATTTAAATGAATGAAACTTAACCACTCACATATATTATGAGCATATCTATGTTATTAGTCATTTAATTTATAATGTTATAAAGTAAGCATATTTCAGATTTATTGTTTTATATCTAGGGTTTCTTCTTTATATCTCTAAATACTTAAAGGATTAATTTATGTGGTGTATTAAAAATATTACTTCATATATGATCCACATATTCAATTATTCAGTTACAATAGCATTTTATGTTTTGTTTAGAGAAATACATAGAACTAAACATGATTTTAAAGAAAAAAATATTCTGCAGCTAGCCCAGGAAAGTTAATCCTCATTGATTTATAGCAGTCCCTTGGCCAGGATGCCTGTACATCCTCACACACACAAAGGCAAAGCCAGATAACACAAACACTTCAAGAGACTTCCTGCAGAGCTATATTTGTAGCTAAAATTGCAGGGAAATGTTAAGTCTACATGAAGAGATTTAAATCTGTGACAGATCCAAGTGGCAATTGGACCAAAGGCTTGGATGATAAGACAGTGTTTTTGCTTCCTGGCATGACTCAAAGCAATTAAATTGGTTCAGTTCTTTATTATGCAGTCATTATTTAGTTAGCAGAATATACAGTCCTACTGACATTTATCTTCATTCCATTGTTATATTCATTCTTTAAGCATCCCATATTAGAATTTATATATCCTGTCTATATTTTATTAATTGTGTGTAAATCACATTAAAAAGAGGAAATAGTTTATCAGGTATATTTCTATCCCCATATATTATGTTATATATACATATCTATCATAACTAAAATGTTTAAATTAACAGTGATATATCTTTTATCACAAATACTTTTCTTTATTAATTCTATATCCTTTGATTCACTAGGATTCATTAAAATAACAAAAAGTTATCTAATTGTTCATTTTTAAAATTTGAATTAGCCAATTTTACATACAAAAAGATAATAATTTAAAAAC
Organism: Mastomys coucha; assembly: GCF_008632895.1. Taxonomy (NCBI): domain Eukaryota; kingdom Metazoa; phylum Chordata; class Mammalia; order Rodentia; family Muridae; genus Mastomys; species Mastomys coucha. The sequence continues at coordinate 114,764,883 of NC_045030.1, forward strand.
CATGATTATATATGCATGTGTATTCTGAATATTTATATATAAATAAAATAACTAGAGTATCCAAATTGGATAATATACGTTTATAAGACAGTATAGGTCTTAAATGGAAATAATAGCTTGAATTACAATAAAAGAAAATCCACACAAATGAAAATAGAATTTAAGTACATAGATTTCTACTAATTAAATACATATATAGATACATGCATGTATATGCATATATATATGTATATATATATATATATATATATATCCAAATATGTGCATTTTGTGTATATACATGTCAAAGCACAAAATTTGCTGGTTAACCTATAGAAGGATTATACATTCTTTGTGACAAAATTGTATATCAGTTTTGGAAAACAAATTGCCACTTTGTCAAAAAAATTACCCTTTAAAAATTGTTACAAGAAATATCCCATACATACCATATACATACATATCTTCAATACAAGTAAGAACATATATAAAAAAATAAATGCAGGCAGGGCGGTGGTGGCACATGCGTTTAATCCCAGCACTTGGGAGGCAGAGGCAGGCAGATTTCTGAGTTCGAGACCAGCCTGGTCTACAGAGTGAGTTCCAGGACAACCAGGGCTACACAGAGAAACCCTGTCTTGAAAAAAAAGCAAAAACAAACAAATAAATAAATAAATAAATAAATGCAGATGAAGGGTCATAGGAACATTATACAAAATATCTCTAAAGGAGCTAAAAATGTACATGCCCATGATTCATGTATGAATAAGTACTATGTGATATTATTTATATTATAGAATAAATATCAAAACAGTAAAACCAATGAACACTATTATTAGATATAGTATAGACTAACATAAATATCATATACTGAATAAAAAGAAAATTATGTATAAAACATCACATACTCTATGCTTTCATTTATATAAAATGTGTAGTATACAAAAATATATGCACAACAAACATACAAAATAAATAAATAAATAAATAAAAACATGAGTGTGTTCCAAGGACTATGGGGAAACTAAAAAGAAATCATTAGTGGAATAGGGGATTTTATTTGGGAATAATGAAAGTATACTATTATCAAATTGGGATTGGTATCAGCACAATAGTATGAATAACAACCACTATGTTGTACCTCTAAATTAGTAATAAATTATTTTACAATTGTGTGTTTGTAAGAATAATAATGCCACAATGCCGCCAGATTTCAAAGGCAACCAGAATAACAATTTCTGACATATGTAGGAATGAGAAAGCTTATATGATCATGATGTATTATTAAATAATTATATAATCTTAATTTTTATTAAATAGTATAGTATTTTATTAGAATATACTATATATAAGACACTATTCTAAGTACTCATTTCTTTAATCTTCAGCCTCAAGAGCTAGCTACTGCCATTGTTCTTCATTTTTTCTATGTAAAAATGTTATAAAATTGTATATAATATAGCAGATATCAATGAGCATGTAAAATAAAATACACATTGCAAAATATAAATCTTGCCTCTAAATTCAGATAGTAATACTTCCAAGTCCATGCAGTGAGCAACTTTGCTAACTGACCTTCTCAAGTTAAAATATTACATTTAATTTTTCTGACATCCTACTTCTTGTGGCACATCCACCTATATACATATTAATGACCTGTCATCCATGATGCCACTTGAGTATATTTATTTTCCTCTGCCGGTCCTCTACTTCTCCTGTCATGTAGTCTTGCAGGCTGTGATGGTCTATCTAACTGCACATACATATTACCATGACCCAAACACCTTAAGTAAAAAGGAATTTATTTTGACTTGTGACTCCAAAGGGATAAAATTCCATAATGGTAGGGATAGAATAGCAGCAAGCAGCACATGTGAGAGTAGGAGCAGGGGACAGAGAACTCACATCTTGAACTTCAGGAACAAAACAGGAATACCCAAACTGAAGGTAATATGAGACATTTTTTTAAAAAAAAAATTATTTATTTATTATATGTACGAAATTCTCCCTGCATGTAAGTCTGCATGCTAGAAGAGGGCACCAGATATAAATATAGATGACTAAAA
>NC_045030.1:114767152-114783614 GCF_008632895.1 Mastomys coucha
AAAAAATAAAAAATAAAAAAAAAAATAAATAAATAAATAAATATAGATGACTGTGAGCCACCACATGGTTCCTGGGAATTGAACTAAGGATCTCTGGAAGAGCAGACAGGGATGTTAACCACTGAGCCATCTCTTCAGCCCCATCATGAGACTTTTAAAATGTTAGGCCTACCTCTAATTACATACTTTCCCAGAAAGGCCACTCCTCTTAGACAACCCTAAACAATGACACTAACTAGGGACCAACTGTTTAGACTATCTATGCCTCTGGGAGACATTCTCATATAAACTACTACAATTTAGATCAGGTGTTCAGTGAGAATATGAACGAAGATTAGTTACAGGAATGCTTGCATGTTGAATTTAGATTATATTTCCTAAGCATAAATATATCTCTCTACCTTATATAGTTTTCACCTGTGTTTTTGACATTTTTGTCAAGTGCACTAATCCACAGCTTATCTCTTTCCGCTTTTCCAAAAACTATATACATTTTATATAGTCTTGTATATATTATGTCTAATAGAAACAGGCAGAAATAATGATGTTTAAATTCTGTAGTTATATTCAGAATAATAATGGAAGCTTCTATTTTGTCCACACAATTCCAGAGCTCTGAATAAACATGAATGAATTTTGAATACCATCAGACAAAATGTTGCTTTGTTGTCAAGTTCACTGCATCTAGAATCAGCTAATATGTAAGGTGCTAGGCAATTCTGTGATTAATTTTAGTCATTAGAATATTTGAACGAGGAAGACCTACCCTAAATCAGAATGGCTGCCAGATAAGAGCAAATAGAAAAGTTAAACTTTGCTTTTTGCTTACTGCCCTTAGTCTCCCTGGCAAATTCATCTACTCTGTTCATGTAAAATTCCTTCACCAATATTATGAGGAGCAACTTCTTCAGAATTCCAACATAGACTGAAGACAAACCACTCTTCAGGAATCCATCAGGCCTTCAAACACTAGACTGGGATTTCAGAGACCTGCAGTCTCACAGACTGAACAAATAGTAGATTCTTAGCCTTTCTAGTGTGAGATGGTCATTTCTGGACTACTCAAACATCAACCTGTAAGTCATTCTAATAAATACTCTCTCTATAAGTGTGCTTCGATTTGTTTGTATACATATGTGTGTATAAACACATGTATAAGTATTAATTCTGTCTCTGACTCTTTCTCTTTCCCCCCTCTCTCTCTCTCTCTCTTGCCTATATATTCCTTTATAGAACTATTATTTATACTCTGATACAACTGGGCATTAGAAATGTCAGTGAATGAACTCTCAAATAATTCTACCCAATAACTGCATAAACCCCTATACCCTCAACTTTTCTAAAATGAGAACATTTTTATAGCAGAGCTTTGTGGCTAAGATTTATTTCAATATTACTTGACTTGTTGATACTAGATTTAGAATTTTGAAATAATATTGGTATATTTAATTAGCAACTTTTAAGTTTTTTATTGACTACTCTTTACACGAATTGTACTTTCAAAGGAACATGAGATTGCTGAAAATGCTCATATCTATACTTAAATGAGAAATAATGTTTGGACTGGAGAGATGACTCAGCAGCTAAGAACCTTGACTGCTCTTGCAGAGAACAAGTACTCAGTTTCCAGAACACATATGGTGGCTCACAAGTATTTGTAACTACATTTCCAGGGGATCTGAGAACTGCTCTTGATCTGTACAGACAAAAGACATGGATAGATACAGACTATCATGAACATAAATTCAAATAAAATGAAAAAAAAATAAAAACAAAGTGAAAAATAAGGAATTATTAGTGAGGTTTCCTGCAGCTGCAACAGTTGTGAATGGTTTCTAAAAATTTATCTCATGTCGTATTGGAAAACTCTTAGGAAAATGTAAATACCTTCATCTGATTAAATACTTAGTAAGCAATCAGTAATTAAACTTCATTCTATATTATTTTTGTTTTATTTTATGTTATAATTATTTCCATTATGATATCCATGTTCCTGTCCTTTAGATAAAAATTATTATCTTGGAATGGAATAATAAAATTTTAAAGTGTTATTTTAATAAATATATTACTATATTTCTAAGAGTAAGGGAGGAAAGAGTCTAAAGTGAGATCAGGGTATGGATGGACCTAGCAGGCATGCTTGCTGGGACAGAAGAAAGACAGTTGCTAAGTACAAGGTTCTCTAAATGGTATATCCCTCACACACTGTAATTCTTCCAGACAAGATATTTTTCTATTTTATTCTGACTTAAAAGACAACCTGAGAGATTTAGAGGCTTCAAATATTTGTATGCATGATTGATGTATTTAAAAATGTATATATAATTATTATTGCATTAATAGATCAAATGAAAGATGAATAATCAATTTATTTATGCACTTTGAACAAACTTCTATTTTCTCTGTCTTGTTAATTAAACCTTCTATTTTGGCTGAGCGCACATAATTAGAAAGGAAATTACAATGTTTCCTTTAAAAAAAAAAGAAATTTTGAAAAACTCATGAACAGGTAATCAGAGTCCACATGATTTTTAAGATCCCTGTTGGCCTAACCCAAACTATAATATCATAGAAAAGAATTTAATATTGAATGCTAATGTAGGATGAGAAAAGACAGGTTTTATACAATACATTTTTTCATGTTAATGTGAAAGATGATTTTACACTGTATATAAAATTCCAGAAGATTTCTCAGTGAGAACTGCGGTATAAGTCAAATTCTCCTGTAGAAATATGTGGATTTGCGACAGTTTCTCAGTAAATGGAGAAGAAAATTATCAAAACTTTCAACACAAAATAATGTTATACATGAACAGCTTAATACTTGGTAAAACACATGTAGTCAGTCTTTTAGATCATAGTTGCTATATAGTAAGTATGTAGCTATGATGAATTTCATCTTTAGGACTGAACAAATTTCATGGCAATAATGAGAACAGGAAATAGAAACAGAGTAGGTAGCACGGAATAGGGACCCTGAAAGCAACAGTTCCAGAAAATTCCCTAATTCTCTAGCAAAGAATGGCAGAACAGAGGTCTATAGGGCAGTAGTATGTTCAGGCAACCTTGGCTCAGTCGAGTAATAGATGTGAACTGTAGTGACCCAGTTGTCAATATCTTTGGTTGCAAGGGATGGAAGGTGTTCAACCAGAACTCCTGAGCTTTTGGCCCCTGTTTCAGTTACAGTCTCTCACAGCTGCCCCTGCAAGAGATGTGTGCTATGTCAGGTAGACAATGTCCTAAGCTCCAAGCATTCTAGCTGGACCTTACCCCTAGTCATCTGACCACAGCCAGGCATGCCTCACCCCAAAGACAGATGGTCACACACAATATAAGGGGTGGTCCATTCCCTCCCCTCTCTCTTGCTCTTTGTTCTTCTCTTGCTTTCTTACTTTCTTCTCTTCTCTCCTGCTCTTTGTTCTCTCTCTTGCCTTCTTGTTCTTTTACTTCCTTTCTTTATTCTCTTTCTCTCCTTCGCTTCTCCTCTCCTTCCTCTCTTTTCTTTCTCTCTACATGGCCAGCCTATTTTCTATTTCCTATTAAAAAGTATCTCACTTTGGTGCAGGCCGACCCAGTTGGGAATCCCTCAACCTGGGAGAATCAGGGTTCTGATACTCAGGTGGACAAGGAGTCAGCGAGTGACAAACAGACACAAACACAAGAGAGTGCTGAATCTGAGTATAATTTCTCAAAGTAAGCATCAGGCTTTAATGGTCATTACAGAAGAAAAGGGGGAGTTAGGTAATACAATAGTCAATGTACATGGAGGTCATCTGATGCATAATGATTCTATAGGAAAATATGTAATTGAGAATTGGCAGGAACTAGGTAGTGGTTACAATTGAAATAAAGTCATCCTTATCTAAAGTCAGCTTATTCTTAGAAGCCAGGTGTAAATAGTACTAATTCTATTCTATTGTATAACCCACCACCTGCCAGCCCTTAGTAAAAACCCAACAATGCTAATCTTCTGGGCTAGTGGAAGTATGCACCAAGGGTCCCATTCTTGCTAACCTTTCCATGAATAATACAATACTCTATCTCCTTCCTAAGCTATAACCCATTTTCTTCCTAGACCATAGTAAATTCCTGTATATGGGAGTGACTCAGCTGTAATTCTAAGTATTTGTGGAGGACCTCCATTTGCCAGAGGAGCCCACCAGTTTTCTTCTATTATGTAATGTAGTATACCATATGTGACTGTAATGAGAATTCTAAATTTACTTTGTTGAACTTGCCCTGGGATTATTAACTCTTATCCAGTAAACTGCAATGCCCAATTTCTTTCACTATCTCTCTTTCAACACTGGAGGCAATTTGTCTGAATAAATAACATTCTTTATGAAATTCCAAGCACAGGGTCAGCTTAGCATTGACTAGGATTGATTGGAACACTGGTGGAGACTAGGAAACAACGTCCAATCTAACTTGGCTATTAGCAAATCATTCCTTGGGGGCACCTCTATACATATAATAGAACAATACTTAAAGAAAGCACGCCAAAACCCTCCATCAGCTATCACAAGGACAAATCTGGATGACATCAATGTTAGGGGACACAAAGGACTTCTAGGAGACTAGTTTCCTTGAAACATTTTGCCTCAGGACTGTGGCCAAGCTTTTGGACTTGTCACCCAGACTCCACTGGAGTGGGTGTGGCATCACCTATTCATTGTCTCCTTTTAATTAACTAACACACTGTGCAGCTCCAGGCCTCAGCAGCAGAGAGCTCCAAACAGTAGCAAAGAGCTGTAGCCAGGCTGCATGAGAGAGATCTAGCCCCACAGATGTCTGGTTTCTTATCACCTCTTAAATGAACACCTGCACCTCAAGGCTGTACTGAATCTCCATTTGCATTAATCCTTTCTGATGAACAGCTTTGGAACTAGAGTTCAAGGTTTTGGGGGCAGAAATTGGTTATATCTATTACCCAATTTCAATCTATTTTCTAAATGATTTTAGGGTGCCACATCAGAAGAAGGAATGTTAATTGAAGACACATTAATAGAAGGCTTCCTAGCCAACAGAATGCAATCTGTCTCTGGGTAAGGAGACGTCATTCTCTCTTCTTTTATTGGTTAATCCACTTAGACAGGTCAATGAGCTGGTTAAGGACAAACATCAAGAAAGTGGATTCTCTGAATTCCTGCTTTCTGTGCAGTCTTTCTGAATAGTAGCCATGCAGCAACATAACGTCAACTTGTTTTTCTACATTACTCAGAAAATGATAACTTTGTCTTTTCTTCTTCTTTATACATTAGCCCAACATGCTTTTCCTACCACTTCAGGCTTCACTCACTCTTAAACTCTCCTCCTCACTATTATGTGGCTGTTTCTCTGTCAGGTGACTGACATCCATACTGCTCAAGTAAACTGGCTTTTCTTTCTTTTCTTCTTCTTTTTTTTTTTTTGAAATTTTATTAGATATTTTCTTTATTTACATTTGAAATTTTATCACCTTTCCTGGCATTTTTATCTTTTTCTTCTCCATATTTCAACTTTAGGCAGCTAATGATACTTAAAGCTTTGCTGCCTTTGGGGTTTTCTTTTAAAAGCTAACTAAAATTTTCCTTAAGTCTTAAAGATGTTCTCAAATTCTTCTAGTAATGAGATTAGGAACTCCAAAGTGAGATGCCATTTTTCACCCATAACATAAGGCAAAAGTCCTTGGATTATTCAAATTTTCCAGCAACAGGATCAGAATCTACAGAAATAAAATTTGTGACAACATAATACCATGCAACACAATCTAGAGAAATAACCCTTTCTGGCAAATCCTGGCAACAGAAGCTTAGGGATATGAAAGCATATCTGTTAACATGGAAGCTTACTATCTGAAAAGGAGACCCACACTCTCAAGGATGTCTATCAGCAGAAATGGTCCTTATTTGAAACTGTGGATGTAGAATAAAAATCAATAAAATTTCCACTGAACCCCTATCCTGATAGACACTTTTCTTTCAAACTTGATAAATCTTCAAACCCACTGGGCCATGATAAATAACTTCCATTAATATAGATCAGTTGTTACCTGTCATTGCCTTAAGTAAAGGACAATCTGCTTCTGTTCAAGTGTGAATTTTACTCTCATTTCTTTCCTACATCATTTCAGTCCATAGTGTCCACAGCAAGTCCTGTATATCCCAAAACACAGGAAAGGCAAGATTTGAATCTAAAATCATAACTCATGATGGTGATAGAGTAATTTAAGAAGGACATAAATAACTCCCTTAAAAAAATACAGAACACAGGTTAAAAAAAAAAGTATAAGCCCTTAAGGAAGAAACACAAAAATCCCTTAAAGAATTATAGGAGAACACAAGTAAACAAGTAGAAGCCTCTAAAGAGGAAACACAAAAAGCCCTTAAAGAATTATAGGAAAGTACAACCAAACAAGTGAAGGAATTGAATAAAACCATTCAGGACCTAAACATGGAAGTAGAAGCAGTTAAGAAATCACAACGAAAGACAACTCTGGAGATAGAAAACCTAGGAAAGAAGTCAGGAACTATAGATGCAAGCATCACCAATAGAATATAAGAGATAGAAGACACAATCTCAGGTGCAGATGATACCATAGAAAACATTGACACAACCGTCAAAGAAAATGAATAATGCAAAAAGTTCCTAACCAGAAACAGCCAGGAAATCCAGGACACAATGAGAAGAACAAACCTAAAGATAACAGGAATAGAAGAGAGTGAAGATTCCCAATGTAATGGGCCAGTAAATATCTTCAACAAAATTATAGAAGAAAACTTCCCCAACCAAAAAAAAAAAAAAAAAGAAAAAAAAAAAAAAAAAAAAAAAAAAGAAAAAAAGAAAAAAGATACCCATGAACATACAAGAAGCCTATAGAACTCCAAATAGTTTGGACCAGAAAGGAAATTCCTCAAGCCACATAATAGTCCAAACAACAAATGCACAAAACAAAGAAAGAATATTAAAAGCATTGAGGTTAAAAGGTCAAGTAATATATAAAGGGAGACCTATCAGAATTATACCAGACATCTCACCAGACACTATGAAAGCCAGAAGATCCTGGGCTGATGTCATACAGACCCTAAGAGAACACAAATGCCAGCCCAGACTACTATACCCAGAAAACTCTCAATTAACATAGATGGAGAAACCAAAGTATTCCATGACAAAACCAAATTTACACAAACTCAAACAATTTCACAAAATAGTAACAGAAGGTACTCTACCCAATTCATTATATGAAGCCAGAATTACTCTGATGCGTAAACCACACAAAGACCTAATGAAGAAAGAAAACTTAAGACCAATTTCCCTTATGAATATCGATGCAAAAATACGATGCAAAAATACTCAATATAATTCTTTCAAAGCAATATATAGCAAATCAGTAGCCAACATCAAATTAAATGGAGAGAAACTCGAAGCAATCCCACTAAAATCAGGGGCTAGACAAGGCCGCTCACTCTCTCCCTACCTATTCAATACTGTACTTGAAGTCCTAGCCAAAGTAATTAGACAACAAAAGGAGATGAAAGTGATACAAATTGAAAAGGAAAAAGTCAAATTATCACTATTTGTTGATGGTATGATAGTATACGTAAGTGACCCCTAAAATTCCACCAGAGAGCTCCTAAACCTGATAAAAACTTCAGCAAAGTAGCAAGATATAAAATTAACTCAAGCAAATCTTTGCCTTTCCTGTACAGAAAAGATAAACAGGCTTAGAAAGAAATTAAAGAAGCAGCACCATTCACAGTAGTCACAAATAAAATATAATACCTTGGTATGACTCTACCTAAGCAAGTAGAAATCTGTATGACAAGAACTTCAAATCTCTGAAGAAGGAAGTTGAAGAAGATCTCAGAAGATGTAAATATCTCCCATATTCATGGATTGGCCAGATTAATATAGGAAAACTGGCCATCTTGATAAAAGCAATCTACAGATTCAATGCAATCTGCATCAAAATTCTAACTCAATTCTTCACAGACTTAGAGTAATTTACAAATTCATCTGGAATAACAAAAAACCTAGGATACTGAAAACTATTGCTGGTGGGACTGCAAGCTGGTACAACCACCCTGGAAATCAGTTTGGCAGTTCCTCTGGAAATTGGACATAGTAGTATCAGAGGACCAAGCTATACCACTCCTGGGCATATAAATAGAAGATGTTCCAACATGTAATAAGGACACATGCTCCATTATGTTCATAGCAGCTTTATTTATAATAGCCAGAAACTGGAAGCAACCCAGATGTCCCTCAACAGAGGAATGGATACAGAAAAAAAATGTGGTACATCTACACAATGGAGTAGTACTCAGCTATTAAAAGAATGAATTTATTAAATTCTTAGGGAAATGGATAGATCTTGAGAATATCATCCTGAGTGAGGTAATACAAAATAATCACAAAGAACACACATGGTATGCATTCTCTGATAAGTAGATATTGGCCAAGAAGATCTGAATACCCAAAATAGAATCCACAAACCACAAGAAACTCAAGAAGAAGGAAGACAAAATTGAGGATATTTTGTTCTTTCTTAAAAGGGGAAACATATTACCCATGGAAACAGTTGCAGAGACAAACTATTGAGCAGAGACTAAAGAAAGGACAATCCAGACACTGCTCCATCTGGGAATCCTTCCCATATTCAATCATCAAATCCAGACACTATTGTGGATGCCAGCCAGTGCTGGTTGACAGGAGCCTGATATAGCTGTTTCCTGAGAGGCTCTGACAGTGCCCAACTAATACAGAAATAGAGGTTCACAGTGACCCATTGGACTGAGCCCAGGGTCCCCAGTGAGCTTAAGGGTTTGCAGCCCCTTATGATGAACATCAATATGAAATAACTAGTACCCTCATAGTTCCCATGGACTAAACCACCAACCAAAGAGTACACATGGTAGGACTAATGGCTCCATCTGCATATAGCAAAGGATGCCCAAGTTGGTCATCAAGGGGAGGAGAGTCCCTTGCTACTAGGAAGGTTCTGTGCTCCAGTGTAGGGTAATGCCAGGGCCAGGAAGTGGGAGATGGTGGGTTGTTAAGCAGGGGGATGGGAGAGGGAACAGTGTATTTTATTTTATTTTATTTTATTTTATTTTATTTTTTTCAGAGAGGAAACCGGGATAGGAGATATCATATGACATTTAAATATAGCTATCTCCTGAGAGGCTCTGACAGTACCTGACTAATACAGATGTAGAGGCTCACAGACATCCATTGAACTGAGTACAGGGTCCCCAGTGAAGGAGTTAGAGAAAGGACCAATGGAAATGAGGGGGTTGCAGTCCCTTAGGATGAACAACAATATGAACTAACTAGCACCCTCAGAGCTCCCAGGGTCTCAACCACCAACCAAGGACTGCACATGGAGGGGTCTGATTGTTCTGGCAGCATGTGTATAGTAGAGGATTGCAAATTCGATCATCAATAGGAGGAGAGGACCTTGGCCCTGTGATGGTTCTGTGCCCCAGTGTAGGGGAATGCCAGGGCCAATAATTAGGAGAGGGTGGGGTGGCAGACATGGGGAGGGGGGACGCAAAAGGGTTTTGTTTTGTTGCTTTTGTTTGTTTCTTTGTTTTTTGAGGGGAAACTGGGAAAGGAGAAATTTACATGTAAATAAAGAAAATATGTAATAAAAAATAGAGAAAATATCTAATAAAAAATCAGAATCATATAAATAAAAGGGCTATAAACATGGAGACTAATTTTACGTGATTGAAACATGGGAATATATGATTAGATTCAGTATATACATCAATTTTGTATATGCATTGCAACAATATAATCCTGTTTGTTTTGAAACAAATAACAATACATAAAATCTGATAAAGGGCCTGAAAAAATAGGATCTCAAGAATGTTTTTGATTCTGTAGGGAAAATAAGAAGGTCCAAATGAGATAAGTATTAATTCACGTAGCTCAGGAATTACATGCTTTTATCTTAATTCCTTTCATAAAAGAACAATTTCAAAAGTTAGATAAATGAAAAATGGGTACACTGTGGCTATGAAATGGATGGAATAATAACTAAGTGTCTTCTTTCTGTCACTGATGATCTACTTGGCAGTTATAGATTCAGGGAACAGGTAAACCATTACTTCAGTTTTGTACCTACTGATAACTCCTCCCACCTTCCAAGAGATAGTTCTAATCTAATAGAAACAGAGATGGTTCTGGTTAAATTAAATGGCTCATGAAACCCAACTGAAAGACATAAATAAAGAGGGGCTTTGTAAAGTCAAGAGAATATGAGTGTGGGCAGAGAGATAAATCAGAATATAGTATAAACATGTTGTAAATTGTCAAATAATAATATTAATCAACAATAATATTTTTTGATAAATTAGTCTTTCAATAACTCTTTAGAGTTTCCTAAGTAGAATAAAATAAAGCTAATTTCTAATGAAATAGATTTACTACAGAAAGCAACACACAAGAATATACCTATATGTAAAGATATTTAAATCAAAATAAATATTTGTAATTCTAAAGTTAAAAAGTGCAGTTATAGCCGGGCGGTGGTGGCGCACGCCTTTAATCCCAGCACTTGGGAGGCAGAGGCAGGCGGATCTCTGAGTTCGAGGCCAGCCTGGTCTACAGAGTGAGTTCCAGGACAGCCAGGGCTAAACAGAGAAACCCTGTCTCAAAAAATAAAAAAATAAAAAAAAAAAAAAAGTGCAGTTATATAGTCATGCTGATCTCTAAATGTTATGTTTAAAAGAAATCATGAAAATAAACCTGAGGGTTTTATTTTCCCTTTGGGCACAAAGAGTGGTTCTTGAAGACATAATTTTATACAGACATCACTGTCCATAAGAATAAATGGGTTGATGAAATAGTATTAGAAATATATGTTTTGTTATTTTCCAGTCAGTGATAAAACATTGGTTGTTAATCATTAGTCTACTCTGAAAAATTTTCTCCAGTATATTTAATGACAACATATTTTATTATTCAATATAATGTTTTGAAAATATATGTATTCTAAGAATTTTCCTTAAATTCAGCCACAGTGTTTGACTAATATTGAGTTGGTTGAATTGGACTTTGTTTAACCTTATATGTTAGTCCATATTGTACTAAATATTGTTGATACCATTACATTATGAGTCTATTAATGGAAATTATGTCAAGGTGGAAAACATTCAAGTTCAGTATTATGAGTTTACATTATGGGATCTTAGAACAGCTTGATATGCTCAAATTCAAAGAGGAAAAAGATTGTATTATAGGATTTCAGCTTTTTATTTTTCAGTGCAATTGTATAAAATAATTTAGAATTACATGCAACACTTTAGGCATGCTTATGTGGGTTTCTATGTTGCTACCATAAGTACAGTTTATTTAAAGTAAATTTTCAAAACATCAACTTCAGTTAAAAGAATATGTCTGGGTAGCAACCCAGTGATAATCAAGGATGATAGATGGTTCTAACTGAAACTCATACTTTCGAAACAGTATGTCCTATCATAGAATCTCAAAAGGTAATTTTTATAGAATATTTTTCTCAGTATTATATATAAGTATCACAAAATGTGAGCTAAAACTAGAAATAAGTAATGGTCATAACTTTTAGCTACTTGGTGGTTTCTGGGAAGAAAGTATAAGCTACTTCAATTTTGATGACCATGACTGAAGAACAGTATAGTAGTTGCTTTCATAAATGATGAAAGCTTATAGAAAAACTCAGTCTCAATATCTCTCAAGAAATAAAGAGTGTCTTCCTTAAAGAATCATTATGGGATGGTCACAGGTGCTCCTTCTCAGCATTCAGTAGAGTATCTTGCTTTTTGAAGATTCACCACATCTCTTACATCAAATATGTGTAGACAGTCCCTCATTGCAACAGCATTTCTCCTTACTTGTGTTTGTTCTGACAAGCCAAATATGAGTCATGCATTATTCTCTGAAAATAGGTGTAGTAATTGTAGCTATCTCAATGCAAAATAACTGAAATGATTCATCCTTTGAAATAAGTGAAAGACAGAACTTTTAGATTGAATTATTAATAAATGTGTATTTACAGAGGAATCTTGCTAACTATATAAACTGAAAGTATTGTTCTAAGAAAAATATACTTCAAAAAAAAAGAAATAGAAGACATGACAACAGATACTATATAAAGAAATAAAATCACTCAAGACAAGTATGAGCAATTATATTGCTCTAAAAATGATAACATAGAGAAATGGATATGTTCTTAGAAACATGGAGTCTAACAAATCAAATCAGGGAAGATTAGGAAATCTGAATAAAGCAAGAAGGTAAAACTGATATTTTAGAATATCTGATCACCAAAAGATTAATTGCTCCCTGATGAATTCTGCTAAATATTTAATGAAGAATTAATACTAATGTTTATCATTTTCAAAAATATATAAGAAGACCAAATATTTCCACACTAATTTTCTTTAACACTATTTTAAAACTTATACACAACATATGTATTTTTAAGGTATAATATTATGGGGGTTTGAATTAAAATGACCCCAATAGGCATATGATACTATTAGGAGATGTGGACTTCTGCATGTAAGTGTGGCCTTAATTGAGAAAGTGTGTCACTAGGGGGAGGATTTTGAAGTCTAAAAAGCTCCAGCCAAGCCTAGCTAGTGGCTCATTGTCTCTTCCTAATGCCTGTTCCAAATATAGTACTCTCTGCTACCTCTACAGCATTATGTCTGCCTTCATGCCACCATACTTCCTTTCAAGATGACAATGGTTTAGACATCTGAATTGTAAGGTAGACCCAGTTAAATGTTTTCTTATGTGTTGCAGTGATCATGGTGTTTCTTCATCGTAATAGATTCCCTAAGACAAATATAATAATTAGCTAAATCTGTAATATGCTTTGATGTGTTGGAGCGGCGGATCACATCAGAACATACCATACTAGGTCCAAACAGTTCCACGTGTAAGAGGTTTAATTGAGAGGGAGTGGGGGTAGTGGCAAGGAAAGAGAGGAGAGAGAAAGAGAGGGAGGAAATGTTCACCCATATATATATATATATATATATATATATATATATATATATATATATATATATATATAATGGGTTGTGACATATATATATATATATATGGGTTGTGACATAGCAGCCACAGGTAAAGGTGGGAGGTGAGCGCAATGGATTCTGGGAATATGGCGGCTGTTCCCCTGGCAACAGGTCTGTGGACCCGTCCATGTATTGCCACAGGCTCTGGATGTCTTGATGCTAACATACTTCCCTCTTTGATATTATAAAGAGAAGGAAAGAAAAAGAAAATGGGAAGCCAATGATGAAAAGGGAGTGAGGGCATCTTGTCTCTCAAGCTACTTCATGCTGTCTAGGGGCTTTGTCAATGGGTAGCTGGCTTTCACCATCGGGATCCACTTGGTAAACATTTGCATCAGGTTCTTTTGTGGACAGTGGCTCATCTGTGGGCAGTGGCTGATAATCCTGTAACAGGAGCTGATTGATAGTTTGGTTAGATATTTTTTGTATTTGTCATTGAAGAAATGTAGAAACAAGATTAATGAGGCAGGGAGCAAATAATAACACCAGGAAGATGACTAGGAGAGGATTTACAAACGGGAGTATGCACTTCCATATGGGGTTTTCGAAAATCTCAGAACTGGAGGTCTCGCGGTCTCTGAAGTTTTTTATGTCTGACTGCAGCTCCTGAATTTTATTTCTTACTATCCCGACATAGTACCAGCAGCATTCTTCTTGGATGTTGACATAGAAGCAGCATTCTTCTTGGAGGAACAGGTAAAGACCACCTTCCTTAGCTGTCAGGATATCTAGTTCCCATCTGTTCTGAAGCACCATGGCTGTCAAAGAATCGATTTGTTTCTGGATAGTAAGCACAGTTTCAGACATTTTTTGAAAATCGCTTTGAAACTGAGAAATGAATGTATTATATTGGATCATGGAAGTTGTCATCCCTGCAGCTCTAGTACCACCACCTATGGCTATTTCTATAGCAACCTAGAGTGGCACAACTTGGACTGCCCTCTTATGTTGGGTAGCTATCATATCTACAACTGGGATTGGCAGGGGCTCATTTCCCTGGATCACTCCTAGTTCAGGGAAAAGAAGTACTAATGTGCAAACTCCTGACCAGCTAGCAGGTATGTGATGATATGCCTGAGTGCCAAAAAGAATTGATGCGTTTTGGATTATAGGGCATTGTGGCAAAGATGATATATCAAGGGTTGTGGTTCTATTGCAGTCTAGGGAGCTCAGCATTCCCACTGAATGAGTCCCAGAGGCCTTAAAACAGGTTGCCATGCCAAAGAGAGGGACAGAGTTAAGGTATGGAGTCATAGCGACACTGGAGCCAGGGCAGCCGACAAAGGGTAAGGTAATATTACTTGGCAGTATCACCAGAGATGTTGTAAGTGACAATTGTGAGTTAGTTCCAGGGGTACACATAACCAGCACTCTTTAAAGCATCCAGGTCTGGTGACATTAAGGAGTTGGTATGTCGAGGTCAAAGTCTGAAGTAAAAGGCGAAATGACAAGTTAGTATCATTTATGAAGGGTGATGTCAAAGAGATAAGGACCTCAGAGGAGTGTTTGGTTATCTCCCCTACTTTTTCAATATTCAGGGGTTAGGCAACTGAGACATATTTTCTCTGAATATGGATGGTACTTACTGGGGCCCCAGGCTGAGTTTTACGATTGAGTTTACCAACAACTCCTGTTTCCCACCTGGAATCCCACTGATCTTGTATGTAGAAAAAGAGTGTCTTGCGATGTTGAAAGAAGAAATGATTGATCCATGATCCTAGCATATGTATTTGACAAGACCAATATGGGCAGCCCCCATATTTGTCTGGCTATTTTCTGCAATAATCTTCTGTCTGGTCAAAGAGAAAGCAAGTATAGAGATCATAATATTTAGATGGCATTACAGATACTGGAATGATAGTAATTTGGATTGGTTCCTGGCATCTGGCTACGGAGCAGTTCCTGACCCTATTTGGAAAGACTGTCTGTTATCTGTGAGGGTTTCTTGAACCTCGAATCTCCAGATATAAGGGCTACCCTGGATAGAAATGAACAGCAGGGGGAGGATGAGAAACCCATGTCTAATCCAGTGAGGTCGAGCTCGGCTGCTGGAGTGGAGTCTCATTTTCTGGGACTGGGGACAAGGTAGGTAGTCTCTTTTTCCTCTGGAGTTTAATAGAGCACGGTCCTGGTAGAGTCCAGTAATTGGATGACAACAGGAGAATGGTGTTTAGCAACAGAGGGGTTTTGGACATCCCAGACTCGGGGATCTACCTGAGAAGCTGGTAAAGGAAATAACATGGTAGTGTTAGTAGGTTGCCTGTCTAGGAGAAGGAGCAGAGGAACTGCTGGTGAGCCTGGGTTTAGGCGAATGGGGGGAGCAAAGGAAATAGAGGCTCCCAGCCTAGCTAGAAGATCCCTTCCCAATAAGGGGACAGGACGTGTTGGCACTACCAAAAAGGAATGGGTAAAAGGTATACCCCTAAAAATGTAGCTAAGTGCCCCAACAATAGGAGAACTAGAAGGAGAAGTGGGCCCCCAAAACTCCGTCAGGACCGAGTAAGTGGCTGCAGTGTCCAAGAGGAAGGAGATGGACTGCCCACATACCACGATATTTACCTGGGGATCCCTGCTAGTGATGGCAGTGGTAGGCTCAGGGGAGCTCGGGCCTCCTCAGTCAGCCATAGCCAAGCCTAGGAGATCAGTTGGAGGGTTATTTGGGAGTGATTTTCCTTTGTTTTGTGTAACATGAGAACAATCAACAGCCCAATGCCTCTCTTGATGGCACCTAGGGCATGGCCCTCTTGACTTGCAGAAGTTAGGGCAGGATTTTGCCCAATGACCTTTTTTTACCACATTTGTAGCAGGTGCCTGATGGTCTCTGAGTCTTAGGAGACCATGAGTCCAGGGTAGTGGCTGGGGCTGGTCGGACAGCCTTTGCCAGCATATGGTATTTTTGTTTGCAGATTCTATCATCTCTCCTATGGTACACTTTGAAGGCCAGTGCAAAGACTTCTGCCTGTGGAGTTAGGGGTCCCCTCTCTAGTTTTTTAACATGCTAAAAATTGAGATGGATTCTCCTGCTTGTCCTGGACAACCTCTTGGAGTTTTTCAAAATTTACGGGCTTTAAGGACACTTTTCTAAGACCAGCTAGAAGGGATGTAATGAACTTGTCCCTGGCTAAAATATTACCTGTAGAATTGTAATTCCACTGGGGATCCTGTTTTGGCACTGTCTCAGAGCCAATTGGGTATGTGTTGTCTGTTTGGTGAATCCAGTCTGCATTATGCTCTTGCCTCTTCCCATACTTCTCTGCGTTCCTCAGGAAGTAAGTTGTTAGTAAGGATCATATAAACATCATGGAATGTCAAGCTGTAAGATTGAGTGATATATTGGAACTCCTTAATAAACTTTGAAGGGTTAGAAATATAGGACCCCAGCCTGTTTTCTATTTGGGAAAGTTCACTAA
>NC_045030.1:114785217-114795622 GCF_008632895.1 Mastomys coucha
TCCATTTACAAGTTCGCTGGCAGTATGTATTAAGATCTCTTAAAATAGTTGGATCTAGGGTGCCATTAAATGGCCCCTTTGAACCCCCATCTAGTTGATATTTAATATTAATTTTGATGCCTTCAAGTCAAGCATTAGCTTTAAAGATTTGAGATTTTCTAGGAGACATCCCAGTGGGGTGCCTGGAGGAACTGCCGAAGACATTCTGATATCCATTGGCGGGTGGTTGGATGTTCCTACCAGTGTCCTGAGAACAATCCAAGTACCAAAGAGTTAATAGCCAAAGCTAGTGGTTCTAGTCGTCACGAGAAACACTAGTGGCAATGTAGCAGACGCCAGCGGCAGCCTGCTGTGGGAAGGCAACTCACCCTGGATCCAAGGTTTTTATGGCTGCTGGAGCCCGGTGAAAAACTTAGGAACAAGAGTTGCTTCTGAGGGAGGGGCAACCAATGTCAGCTGCGGAGGCTTGACTGTAACCCTGTGGTTTCCAGAGAAGGTTGGCCAGGCCTTATCTGGAAAGCTGGAGGTCCTCCCCTTGACTGATCCTATTAATTAATATGCTGGTGTCTGTGCGAGAGTTATAGCGGACTGGTAAATGGAAAACATGGAACTGAATGGGACTGGAGAGGGACGCGGCTCACGTGGTAGAAGTTTGTAGTCTTGCGACACAAGGCTACAGCTCTGGTATGTCCCGCAGTGCCTGGTGTCTTTAGCGAGCAGCTCTCAGCCGCCAGCTGAGGTGGCCGCGAACTGAACTCACGTACTGATAGCAGCCTCGGTTGCTGGTGCTGGGACTGTTCCATGTGGTCATGATCTCTGCCGGCCCTGCCCAGTGTAGCCAGTGCTGACGCAAACCGCCATGTCCCGGGTTTCAGCACCAAATGATGTGTTGGAGTGGCGGGTCGTGTCAGTAAATACCACACTAGGCCCAAACAGTTCCTCCTGTAAGAGGTTTAATTGAGAGGGAGTGGGGGTAGTGGTACGGAAAGAGAGGAGGGGGGGGAGGAAATGTTCCCCTGTATATATATGGGTTGTGACATAGCAGCCACAGGTAAAGGTGGGAGGTGAGCCCAATGGATTCTGGGAATATGGCGGCTATTGCCCTGGCAACAGGTCTGTGGACCCGCCCATATATCACCACAGGCTCTAGATATCATGATACTAACATGCTTGATAGTCTAAATAAGTTAGAATTGTTTCAACCACTTCAAAAATATAATATTTTTCTACTGCTTATTTTCATTTTTATAAATATTTTGAAGTATATATGTTCTGTATAATTTTTATAGAAGACAGTTTCTAATGACCACTATATTCTCTATACTTGCATGAGATCTACTTACCTTTCAAAAATGAAAGGGAATATATAAAATATACCATTGGAACAACACTGGTATTAAGGATCAGAAATAATTAGGGAAGAGGGGGAATAAGTATAGTAAGAGCCAGAGTGTCAGGAGGTAAATTCGCTTTGGGTGCTGGCTAGTTTTATGTCACCTTAAGACAAACTATAGTCATCAAAGAGGAGGGAAACTTGATAAAGAAAATGCCTCCATAAAGTCATGCTGGCAATAAGTCTGTGAAGCATTTTCTTAATTAGTAATTGATATGAGGGTCTCACTCCACTAAATGCTGTACCACCCTTGGGCTGATGGTCCTGGGTTCTATGTCAAACTGGCTGAGTAATATCTACTGTGTACATAACAGCTTTAGTCATAATAACTAGAAATTGGAAACAACCCAGATGTCCCTCAACTGAAGAATGGATAAAGAAAATGTGGTTTATCTACACAAATATTTTTCAGATATTAAAATTATGGACATCATGAAATTTGCAGGCAAAGGAACAGAACTACAAAATATCATCCTGAGTAAGGTAACCTAAACTGAAAAGAAGTTGCATGGTATGTACTTACTTATAAGTTGATATTATGCATAAAATACAGGGAACCCTTGTTACATTCTACAGACCCATAAAACCTAAACAAGAAGGAAGGCCCGAGGAAAAACGCATGAATCTCATTCAGAAAATGGAATAAAATTGTCATAGGTGGAAGATGGAGGGAGGAAACTGGTTGGAAAATGAGAAGGGGAGGGGGATGGGGGATGGATCAGGTTTGGGGAAAGACAGGAAAGAAGACAAGAATAAATAGAAATCTGTAGCTGGCAGGTGTGGTAGTGGGAGAAATCTCCAGGAAGTGCGAGGTGCCTGGCATTGGGAGATCAAGAGGGGCATGGATATGGGAATGATCAGAGAGATTCCCAGGAGTTAATGGCCATGACTTTAGCTGAGATGTACAGCAGTGGAGATATGGAACCTAAAGAGGCTATCTCCTGTAAACATTCAAGATTCCCAGTGGAGAGATAAGGACACAAACTCACCCACAAAACTTTTGACCCAAAATTTGTCCTGCTTATAAGAAACATCAGGACAAATGAGTGAATACTGGGGGAATGGCCAACTAATAACTAGCCCCACTTAAGTCCCATCTCATGGGCAGACAACAATCCCTGACACTGTTAATGATACTCTGCTCTGCTTACAGACAGGAGCCTAGCATAACTCTCCTCTGAGAGGCCCCACCCAGCAGATGACTGAAAAAGGTACAGAGACCCCAAGTCTAACATTGGTCAGAGCTCCAGGACACTTATTGTACAGTTGTGGGAAGAATTGAAGTCTCCGAGGGGATATGAATTTCACAGGAAGACAAACAGAGTCAACTAAACTGGGCTCTTGGGGTCTCTGAGACATTAAGCCACTATCCAAAGAGCATATGCAATCTGGTTGGAGGACCCCAGCACCTAAGTAGCAGATTACAGTTCAGTATTTATATAGACCCCCTAAAAATTGAAGCAGGATTGTTGCTAAATTATTGTCAGTCTGTGGAATCTGGGCTGCCTTATCTGGCCTCAGTGGGAGAGGAAGTACCCAGCCTTGCAGAGACTTGATGTGTCAGGAAGTGGTGATACCCAAGGGGTTACCCACCCTCTCAGAAGAAAAGGGATGGCAATGTAGGGGGAGGAGTTATGGTACAGGGGACCATGAGGGGTCTGATATATGGATATAAAATGAATGAATGAATGAATGAATAAAAAATATATAATATAGAATCTCAGATTTTAGACAACTATGGAGACTTAAGGTATGTAGAATATTACTAGAAAGCAACTATAAGTAATCATTTTTATCATTTCATGAAAATGAGTGACTCTGGTATAAATGCTTCTTCATTTTCACTTATCTTTTTTTAAAAAATGATTTTTATGCAGTATGTTGGAAATTAAAGTCAATGATTTATGCTTGTGTTTTAAAACAATAAAAAAAAAACTAACTCTTCATCTTCCTCCTTACTAAGTATCCAATATTTTCATCATAGATCAATCATGTAGTTTGGATGAATACAGAAAGTTATGACAACTTCTACTGGGAAATTATAGGAAGGACATGGTACCTAAACAGAATTTTTCACACTGCTGGAGACATTGTAGAAATTTCTTTTTATAATGCCAAGTGGAGCTGAGGGTGTAATTCTACTATCATAGCCAGGGTTTTACTGCTGTGAAGAGGCATTGTGAATAAGGCAGCTCTCTTTTTAAGATTTATTTATTTACTTTATGTATGTGAGTACACTGTAGCTGTTTTTAGACATACCAGAAGAGACCAGACATACCAGAAGAGAACATTGATCCAATTACAGATGGTGTAAGCCACCATGTGGTTACTGGGAATTGAACTCAGGACCTATGGAAGAGTACTCAGGGCTCTTAACCTCTGAGCCATCTCTCCAGCCCAAACAAGGCAACTCTTATAATGACAACACTTAATTGGGGATGACTTGTAGTTTCAGAGATTCAGTCCATTATCATCATGGTAAAAACCATGGTAGCATCCAGGCAAAAAAGGTCCCTAAGAAGGAACTGAGCATTCTATACCTTGATCCAAATGGAGTCAGGCTTTTCCAATTCTGGGAAGTGCTTGAGCACTAGAGGGCTTCAAAGTCTGCCCACACATTCCATTAAGACCACAATTTCTAATAGCAATTCCCATAGGTCAAGCATGTTCAAATCACCATATCCACTATGGACATGTTAGAAAGGAACAGATACAAATAAACAAGACTTGGCCAACGATGCAGTGACTATATATCAGATGCAGCTCAGCTGAGTTGTCGTGGGTACAACAACCAGCAAAGTCACAACCCATGGTCTTCAAAACCCAGAACTTTCAATAGTTTGAAAAATTTACCAGATTTGTGATTTATTACCTAACCTACCTTTATGACCTCAGGTCTGTCTTTGGCATAATTGCTCCTTATTCCTCCTTTTTTGAATAGGAATAAATATTTAAAGTACATAACTTGTCTCTTAAATTTAAAACTCATTGCCACAAAGAAATTACTTTGATACTCATACGGAGTTGCTGGATGTGGGCTTTTAAGTGGATCTGAGACATTAACATTTTGGTTCTCTTAGTTACTTTGGGATAATTAGGAGTGCAGGGATGAAATACAATAGATGGATACTGCTTATCATTGAAATGATCATACCTTCATGAGTTGATGACAAATGATGGAAATGTGAGAGGTGTTAGGACTTTTAGATATAGGTTCTATTCTTAGGTTGGTGGGTAATTTCAGACAGCATTCTCACTGTATCTATTGAATTTATCCCAAGAAAAGAATTTCTAAAAAATTTTGAGGCTTTCCAATGACTCATTCTCTTTCTTCAAGTTGGATGACTATTCTTTTATTATAATCTGACTCTTTTATGAACATGAAAGAAAATTAGCAGAATAAGGCTATAGATTATTAGCAGAGCAACATAGTGAAAATAGAAGAGGAGATGTTAAGTGGAAGGAGAATGTTAAAGATGAAGCAAAAACATAAGGCAAGAACTTCTAAGGGTATATTGAAAAAAGAAATATGTAAAAAATAAAAATATAATTACAAAATCTAAAGCAGTCTTAGCTATCTAGAAACTAAAGCACTGTGACTCCTCAGTTCCAAGCCAACTTGTGCTATATGGGAAAATATGTTTCAAAAAATGTGGGAAGATGTAGAGACACAAAGAGGTATGGCAAAGCTGGTTCGCAAAATCAGGTTCTATTTGATAGAATAGTATAAAACTGAAAGAAAGAAAACAGGGCGAGAGTTCAGTTTGTCCCTATATTATCACGTGTCTGTGATGATGCAGTGTTTCTTCTATGAGACATGTATAATTGGGTGTTGATTGATCAAGAAAATATGCCCATATAAAGTAAATATCTCAAAGAAACTTTGTTATTGGGAGCTATTAAGCCAAGTATTCAGAGAAAAATCAAGGAAGTAGAATGATAGTATCTGTATCTATACTAAGCAAGTGATGGCATGAAGGTAATGCCATGTATAAGAGCTAGAGAGGAGGGGATTTAGAATGAGGAAGCACATGAATTATTTCTTTGAAACCAAAACCTATTAACTTGAGGGAACTCACCAGACTTGACTAGAAACCTAGATAAACCATTAATTCTTTCCTGTTTTGGGCACTGAAGGCAATTACTAGAAATTTCTTGGAATCACCTGCCAATGTACTTCAAAAATTGCACAAATTCATATAGTGTTGTGTTTGTCTGTTTATACTTTCATTCAAAGTCGTCATATCAGTCAGTGTATCTATTATTTCCCACTGAATGTGTTCTGGCTTTAACATTCAGTCATTCTCCCTGTAATGCTATCATTTATGTATTAGTTTATTTCCTTAAAAAAGAGATAAGCAGAGGGTACCTCTAATGAGCCATGTTGGATTCATCATCTTTCTAATGAAGGTAGGAATAGATACTTAAAGATAGATAAGAAAAGCAGAGGAAGGTAAAAATTACATGCCAATATGATTGATGAATATAGTTGTAAAAAATTCAGCAAACATTTATGAAGAAGGTGAAAATTACCATCTTATGATCAGGATTCAAAAAAGGTTTAGCATATGTAAATCAATAAGTGTGATATACTAAATTAACATACAACAGCATATACAATCATCTTAGTAGAAGCAGAAAACATGTGAAAAAATGTAGCATAATTTATTAAAAGTTCTCATCAACCTAGACCTTGAAAGGATGTGACTCAAAGCAAAAATATTATATATAAGAAAGAATAACACATAAGTAAAAATACTAAATTCTTTTAAGATATGGAACAAAAAGCATTCCTATTCTCATTATTTTTATTTGTTATTTGAGTAACATTCCTTCTTTGGACTAGGCTTCAGTTACACAAAAAGGAAATTTACACTTTATTTGCATCATACATATTAGTCTACCTATATTGATTGGAGACTTTAATGTAAGATGTGAAGCAATAAAGCTAATAGCATTAAATACAGGGAGAAGGCTTGGGTTTTTTTGAAATTTTACTCTCAGATTATAAGAAAAATATAACAATAAGAAGAAATGAATCTTATCACATTAAACCAAAATACATTTTCACTGCAAGAAAATTATATTATGAAGTTATATTGAAAGATATTAATTGGAAGCCACACAAAGAATTAATTCACAAAGAGGCTTCAGAAAGCAAATAAACTAATTTTAAAATGGGAAAATAAACCTCCTTACTTTTCTAAAGCAATGTTAACAGAAATAACAGTAAGTTAACAGAAAAAGATCAGTGTTTTCAGTGGGGGAAGACAATGCCCTTAAATAAACATTTAATCAAGTAAAGCCCCCAGCAACAGGAGTAATTTACATGAAATGGAAACTTCTAGTTTCTTAGGTAAGTTAGTTATGTCAAATGATGTTTTTCTGGGACACACAGGTGAAAGGATGTCTTGCTAAAACAGACATGTGAAAGAATGTTTTCCTGAAGCAGAGAGAGATGAAAGGATAGTTTGATATAACAAACATGTGAAAGAACCCATGATGGAGTATAAATATGACTCCACAGACAGTGGAAAATGAGCACTGAACATTGGTTTGGTTTGTTCCATCTTGCTATTCTTCACTAACAACACACATGTATTCATTTACTTTACATAGTATTGCTGATTTCCACTAGTGGTGACACCAGAGAGAAACTCGCCAAAGAACTGCTTGTGAGGGAGGCAACTTGCCACTTCTGAGAACTCACCTCAGGCTGGGTGGCTAACCTTGTGGTTACTTCAGGATTGATCTACAACTGCTCCTTCATTCCTGGTGTCTGCCTGCAGAAAAGACTGGGCTAAAGCTGCTGGTATGTGTGTGGTATCTGCCTGCCTAGAGACATGGTCTGCAGCTGCTGAGTCCTATTTGGTGTTTGCTACTTCACTGAACTGCTGACAAAAAAATCAAGCTCTCCCCCAAAAGACTATTCCTGAAGAGGCCCAAATCTCTATATCTTAATATCTTTGCTATTCCACTAACTCTGCTGTGTAGTGTGCTAGAGTAGAGGTTGAGCCCTTATTGAAAGTAGGTTGTAAAAATTGGTGCCTACATTTATATCTTATTAATCCCTGTTCAAAGTGGTTCCAAAGGTATCAAGCAACATTACAGGCAATTACTCTACACAACATGATAGTAAAGCCTTATTACTTAATATTCCACTAACTTACGTTATCAAAATTAAGCTGCTGGGCAGTGGTGGCACATGCCTTTAAGCTCAGCACTTGGGAGGCAGAGGCAGGTGGATTTCTGAGTTCGAGGCCAGCCTGGTTTACAGAATGAGTTCCAGGACAGCCAGGGCTACACAGAGAAACCATGTCACGGAAAAAAATTGAGCTGGTGACCAACTAGAAACTTTACTCCTACTGACTAGCATTCATAGATCTGGAAGGTACAATACACACTATCAGAGGAGAAAAGTAGTCAGCACTATCACACAGCTACCAAACATGAGACATACAAGATATGTCAACTGATGCAATATTAGTATGTATGTTGTGGTAGTAACCAACCACCTTTTTATTGAATTTAAGGCTTACTTTAAGAGAAAGATCCCAAGCTGACACTGAAGCCAAGAACCTGGGACTATATAAGCTATAGTCCTTGGGAGGAAACCTACTACTATTATTTTACTAAATGAATTTAACAATAAAATGTCTTCAATTTTGTTTTGATATACTCATAGATAATTGCATTACTCAACCTTACCTAGAGAAGCATCTTCTTACAGTAAATGGTACTTAGCTTGTAGACTTGTAATTAAGCATTTTGTAGTGATAGCAGATTTTAGTGCACGTGGCCCATATGGGATGTCTTTATCAAATACCTCACCTCAGAGCTAAGAGATCTACATGGAAAAGGAAGCAGAAAGATTATAATAATCAGAGGTTGTGGACAATTCTAAGGAAATAGTGCTTTCAATACACCACATGGCTGATACATATATGAACTCAAAAAGACTGTGACTGTTGGAACAAGGCCTGCACAAGTCCTAGCCAGACAAATTCCTAGCATAGAGAAGAGCAAGTGGACACAAAATCTCACCACTAACCAAGACGTTATTTGCAATTGATAGCTACCTTGAGAGGAAAAATCAGTTTTTCCCCCCAATGGAGTAACGTGTTTATCAAATACACTTCACAGTAGGTATAAGCATTAAGAGTTGTTGATGAATGCAAAAAATACTCTAGGTTTTGTATTCTTTTTTTTCATTTGGTTGGTTTAGTTTCATGTTTATTTTTCTTACTTTTGTTTAATTATTTATCTGTAGAAAGAGAAAAATCATTAAATTGTATGTGTATGGAGGTAGGAAAGAACTGGGAGGAATTTGGCAAGGTGAAGAATATGGTCAAAACATATGAAACAATTTTAAAATAAAGAAAAATGTACTAAATTAAAGAAGAAAATGTAAAAATTGAAACATTATGAAGTTTTCTCTCAAGCTGAAAATATAATTAACATATAATCCATCAGTGATTTTTCTGCGTATTTATCTAAAAGATTTGAAGTCAGCTTGTCAAAGATATAACTCTACTTCTCTATAGAGCATAGAATTATTCAAAGTTGTCAGTGTATTCAGTATAACTAAAGGTTTATTAAGAAAATAAGGAGAACATATCATAATATGTCCATATAACAGAAAAATTCTGCATCTTCATAGAAATTACTCTCTTTGAGGCATTGTTATTTTGTCATTGCTGTGGTAGAAACTGAAAGGGCTAACATCTATGGAATTTCAGTTATGTAGCTATTGAATTTTGCATTAAGCGGGGACCTGTGCTGCATATATCTAAAACTCTGCATCCACTTCAATTACATAATGCAACAGAATTTTATTCCCAGCCTTGTTGTTTTGCTTGTTATATTATGTCTGTACCATTACTATTGAATACTTATAACAAATCTTCATATAGCTATAGAAACAAAGCCAGAGATACCTCCCCTTGTCTCCCTCATCATTTTCATATTTTTATGAGATCTTTTCTTATTTACAATATCTCCTTTCCCAGGTTTCCAACTCTAACAATAAAAATAACAGGAAGCAACGATTACCTTTCTTAAATATCTATTAATATCAATGGATTCAATTCCCCAATAAAAAGACATAGACTATTAGATTGGGTACTTAAACAGGACACAACATTTTGTTGCATACAAGAAACCCACCTGAGTGACAAAGACAGGAACATTTTCTTATTTTTAATAATGTATCTGTCTTATGCCTGACACAGACTCTCTTACTCTTTAATGTTACGTGTCAGAGTTTCTCTTTTAGTAAAATGAAAATTTTAGACATTCACATGTGCCATAATCAGAGATGCCAAAATGATGCCAGTTATTTGTCATTTAGCATCCTTGTGTGTCAGATTTTACTTAAGCTGAATGTAGGTGCTATGCTTAGATACTCTTAGCAAAAGAGTCACATTATATTGAATACATTTTATGAAGAATTATATAAATAGCAATCAAAATAAAATAACTACACTCCTTACATGCATACAAACATATTTGTCATGTGTTTAAAATTCATGTCCATTTAATTATAGTGATCTATTTCTAAGTTATGTATTCATGTTATAATAACTATTTGATTGTAAAAATCATTTTTAAAAGATTAGGGATGAAAGGCATAACTACACTATTAATAACCTTTGATGAATATTCATGCAAATATTCATAATTGAAGAATGACCTGCTTATTGTTCAGTTCTGAAAAGCAATCATATATAAAGATGTTAGATAGATAGATAGATAGATAGATAGATAGATAGATAGATAGAGATAGAGATATTCTGAACCCTTAGATACTTGGGTTTTTACTCATGACACTTGAACAAGAATCTCCCTGAAAATTATCAGTGTGCTTTATGATGCAGTAATACATTCAGCACTCAACGTAGTAAGAAACTTCCTGCAGGCCAGGCTGTGGTGGCACATGCCTTTAATCGCAGCACTTGGGAGGCAGAGGCAGGGGAATTTCTGAGTTCAAGGCCAGCCTGGTCTACAAAGTGA
>NC_045030.1:114795864-114800171 GCF_008632895.1 Mastomys coucha
AAAAAAAAAACAAAAACCTAAACAAACAAACAAAGAAACTTCCTGCTAAATGTAACATTATTAATCTGAGGTAAATGTGCTACACTACAATGCTACATCAATATTTGACACTGCTACATTGTCTCTAAACTTGTATAGAGGCTACAGGGGGTAAATCTGTCTTTTGAGTTAGTCAATATCTAAGTTATAATTTGCAAATAGTCTTCTAGAAGTATTTCCAAAGCCTCTAGATAAGGAAAATATAATAGAAAAGCACAATAGCAAGATGTCATGGTTTAAAGACAAACAAAAACAATATTTAAAATAACGGCAGTAAGAAAATGATTCACTATACTTACATGACATACTTATTTTAAAATAATACTAAAAATTACATACAGTAATATTGAATCTTATCTGTAGTTAAAGGAGGCATAAAAGAATGGATTTACATTTAACATATTGTTAAAATGTAAATTAATAATTCAAAAATTCAATACTATAAGAATATCACAACAATTTTTTAAAACTGTACTAACTCATTGATATCATAAAAGGGAAAATTACTCACAGGTCTCTGTGGTCTAAGTTACTAGAATTGACATTATGTAGCATTATAATTATACCTACATTGAACTGTTTTTAAAATGACAGAAGTCACCCATTTATTGCCTTTAGGTGACAATAATTGAGTTTCAGTTATTCTAGTTTGTTTTTATTTTATTTTTTTATTTCACTTCATTTCATTTCATTTTATTATTCTTCAGCTATCCATTGTTTTCTAAGGAGATAAAGAAGTAGAGAAGTTCTCAGTGAAGTTGTAAAAATAGAGACTATAATCAGAATATATTGTAGAAAGATAACTACTTTCAAAAACTGAGATCATACAAATAAAAGAATATAGCAAAAGCACAAGTGAAATGTTGATATCTATACAGCTAGCAAACTGATTAAAATAGGCTAATTTTAGAGTAAACTAAGAAATATGGTTCTGTCCATTATCGCTGATACTACTTGTACTGATTGATTTCTGCCAGTGGTGACACAGGCTAAAGCCAAGTGGGACCAGAGAACCTCCAGTGAGGAATGACCTCCAATAGATTGGGTGATAGCATATCTATGGAACATTTAACTGACTGAACATTTATATATTGTATTGCACTGCCCATCCCACTGTGGGTGGTACCACTTCTGATCTGATGGTTGTGGGCTGTATAATAAAAGAAAGATGAGCTTATTATAAATAAGGCTGCTATGAAAATAATGGAGCATGTGTCCGTATTACATGTTGGAGACTCTTCTTTTTTGATCTTAGCCATTCTGAGTGATGTGAGGTGCACTCTCAGGATCATTTTGATTTGCATTTCCCTGATGACTAAGGATGTTGAACATTTCTTTAGGTGTTTTTCAGCCATTCTAGAGTTCTTGTTTAGCCCTGTACCTCATTTTTCATAAAGGGTTATTTGGTTCTCTGGAGTCTAACTTCTTGAGTTCTTTGTATATATTGGATATTAGTCCTCTATTGGATATAGGGTTGAGAAAGATCAATTCGCAATATGTTGGTTGACATTTGTCCTATTGACAGTATCCTTTGCCTTACAGAAGCTTTGCAACTTTATGAGGTTCCATTTTTCTATTGTTGATTTTAGTGCATAAGCCATTGTTGTTCTGTTCAGGAAAATTTCCCCTGTGCCCACTCTTCCCCACTTTTTCTTCTATTAGTTTCAGTGGATCTGGTGTTATGTGAAGGTCCTTGATCCACCTGGACTTGAACTTCGTACAAGGAAATAAGAATAGATCAATTTGCATTCTTCTACACACTGACCACCAGTTGAATCAGCACCATTTGTTGAAAATGCTGTCTTTTTCCACTGGATAGTCTTAGCTTCTTTGTGAAAGATCAGGTGACCATAGGTGTGAGGGTTCATTTCTGGTTCTTCAATTCTATCCCACAAATCTACCTGCCTATCTCTCTACTAATACCAAGCAATTTTTATTACTATTGCTTTGTAGTACAGCTTAAGATCAGGGATGGTGATTCCCTCAGAATTTCTTTTATTGTTCAGAATAGTTTTCACTATCCTGGTTTTTTGGTTATTCCAAATGAATTTCCACATTGTTCTTTCTAACTCTATGAAGAATTAAGTTAGAATTTTGATAGGAATTTCATTGAATATGTGATTGCTTTCTGGCCCTGCAGTTGAGAGGTGGAGCCACCCACCAATCTCCAAAATTTTAACCCAGAATTGTTCCCTTCTAAAGAAAATACAGAAACAAAGAGTGGGGCAGAGACCCAGAGACAGAAGGAAAGGCCATCCAGGGACTGCCCACCTGGGGAGCCATCCCATATGCAGAAACCAAACCCAGACACTATTGTTAATGTCAATAAGTGCTTAATGACCCCTTTTTCCTCGGGATGATAAATGTTCTGGCCTGGTGGGCAAAGAATTCAGCGAGTGACAAACAGAAACAACACAAGGGAATGTGGTAATTGAACACAATTTGTACAAAGTAGAAATCAAGCTTATATAGTATATAGAAAACAGGGCAAATGACAGAAGTCACATAGGTAGGAGATGGCTACATCAAGGTCAATGAGAACAAGCAGCCAGGTGCAAAGCAGAGGAGCAGTGGTGTCCTTCTTCTTGGGCTATTTTGGCAACCTCAAGATAAATTCTCTGGGTCTGTCTGAGGCAAGTAACTGAAGGTTGTATTCTAGCATTCCTTGGCTATAACATAGATAATTAGTGGGGGAAGCCCTACAACTTCTAACTTCTCATTGGCAGTAAAACTGTTTTTCTTTGTGTAAGATTGCTCTGATAATAAGTGCCTAACTGCTAGCTCTAACTCTTGAGACACCCTGTCTGGTAAGACAGCTTCTTAGTAAAAATTCCAAGCTAATTACAGCTAGGAAATCAGTTAGAATTATTGAAACATTGTGGAGGCCAGGAAATAATGTTTAATCTCAGTTTTAGCTAATAATGAAATATTTCTTAGGGCACCTTTATACCTGAATAAAGAAAGCATGCAGATCTCTCCACAGATTTTAGCAGAGACCATTCTGGAACACCTCTGAGTGAGGAGATGTCAGCGACTGGGCTACCTCAGGAGACAGACTCCTTTTGAAGTGTATGCCTCAGGTATGTGATCAGGTTTTTAGGCCTGTCCAGACACTACTGAAGTAGACGAGTTCTGACTGACAATCATTGGGCTTAGCATGGAGACTCCATGCAGAGTTAGGGGAAGGACTGAAGGAAGTGAAGGGGTTTGCAACCCCATAGGAAGAATACTATCAACTAAGCAGATACCCCGGAGCTTCCAGTGACTAAACCACCAACCAAAGAGTACACATGTAGGGACTCATGACTCCAGCTGCTTATGTAGCAGAGGATGGTCTTATCTGGCATCAACAGGAGGGGAGGCCTTTGGTTGTTGAAGTCTCGATGTTCCGGTGTAAAGGAATGAGTGTAGGACAGTGAGGCAGAAGTGGGTAGGTGGGTAGGGAAGCATGTTCATAGAAGCAGGGGGAGTGGGGATGTGATAGGGTGTTTTCAGAGTAGAAACCAGGAAAGGAGATAACATTTAGAATGTAAATAAATAAAATATTTAATTAAAAATAAACAGAAAAAAAAAGATCAGGATGCAATGGAGAACAACCCAGTAGACACTTACCTCAATGTCATCTACCTATTATACGGTGCTTCTGCTGCCTACCAGCAGCAATAACGACCGAACACCTGGACTTCTTCTCTCGACGGTTTACTCAGGAATATTCTTTTGTTACAGCTCTCCTAGGTACCCAGGTGTTACAGATCTTTAAGGTACCTAGGTATTACAGCTCTCCTAGGATCTTAAGTGTCACAGTTCTTCTTGATGGCACGGCTCTTCTTGATGTTGCTGCTGCTTCTTCTGCTTCTGCTTCTTCTTCTGCTTCTTCTTCCTAGGTGCTGCAGGTCTGCTTGCTTCTGTGGAGTGGCACCGACTGTCTGGAGACAGCCCCTTATATACCGGAGCCTAAGCTGCCAAGTCCTCCAGGATTGGTTCCCTGTCAAACTCTCATTAGCATATACCTGCTCAGGAGGGATACATGCACAGTATACACCCACTCGGGAGGGCGCATGCGCAGTATACACCCACTCGAGAGGGCACATGCGCAGTATACACCCACTCGGGAGGGGCGCATGCGCAGTAGAATAGTCTATTGCAGCTGCGGCCGCCATCTTAGATATGATCGTCTAAGCGACCGCTTAAGATCCAAGCGGCTGCCTACAGGGAGGCACGGGGCGTGCTCACCTAGGGCAGGGGAAAAGAATTAAGGCTGCTTGGAG
>NC_045030.1:114800182-114811334 GCF_008632895.1 Mastomys coucha
CCGCCAAGCGTACCACTATGGCCAAAGTAAAGGAAGCACTAATGCCATAGGACTTAATTGACTCAGCCAAATTTTTTAATGATTTAAACTCAAGAGCCTCATGGGTTCGAGACCTTGGGCATCTTGAAACACAGGGAAGCTCATGGAGGCCTCTTTCCACACTTCAGGACAAAAGGAAGAATGTGCTTCTTCAACACCAAATGAGCCAGAACATAATGGACGAGCAGATTCCACATAGGGTGGGGGGCCACTAGAAGGTGAGGAAGGATCACCAGGGGGCCTGGGCAGGGCCCCAGGCTCCTGCCTCTTGGATACCTCCTCCTTCTCCCTAGGCCGACTTCCCTTTTTTGTGTGCATACGCAAGTCTTCCATTTTGTTCAAAAGCCCTTCCATGGACATCTGTAACTCTAAGACCTCTGAGTCCTCCTTCCCACTACTTGAAGACTCTGAGCTGGGGCTGAGCAAATCCTCCAGACTTGGGTACAATTTCTGTCGACCTTTCTCTTTCCTCTTCCCCTCTGTCCTATTCTCTGAGTCTCAGTTTTTCTGAGACAGCACTGACCTTTGCTCCTCTACTCGTTCTAACACTTCCTCTGCAACCTTAGCAGCTTGCTGGCATGTGTCACTTTCTAAGCAAGACCGAACGACCTTCCAGAGACCTCGCACCCTACTCTTCACCTTCCGCTCACTCCAGGCCTTGTCAAGATCCTTCCCCAATTTGTCCCAACTGTCTAATGTTAGATGACATGACACTGCAAACCAAGGAGCTACAGCATCCACTTCCTGCAAAAACTGACTCAATACCTTATCCTTAAACTTTAGACCCTTTGCAAACACCAGTTCCCTCAGCGCAACACGTACAGGACACATTGGTGAATTTCCCATATTTTCACTTATCTATAAAAGGATAAGACTATGGGGCAACAGACAATTTATGTGCATCTACTTTCAACTTACAGTTTTGGTGCCCTCCCTACTTTCACTTTCCCTTTTCAATATGCTGCTTCTAAAAGCAGACTTTATAGTTAGTCCCTCACCGAGATCTTTCTTGAAGGCTCAATTCTAACGAGCACTTTCCCTGCTCTGAAAGCAGACTTGCCCCTAACCGGGAGCTTTCATTGGGGGCTCAACTTACCGAGCACTTTCCGATCGATCACCCTGTTCCATGTCTCTGACAGACATCCGCCATCTTGGATACGATCCGTCTAAGCGGCCACTTCCAAGTGGCTGAAGATCGATCATATCCAAGCGGCTGCCTACAACCTGTTTTTGTTTGAGTTCCTGCTCTGAGTTTCCTTAATATTCATCAATATTCAAAATATGCAAACTAGATAAACTCTTTCCTCCAAAAATTTTGTTTGGTCATAGTATTTATGTCAGCAACAGGAAACAAACTATTCATTTATAGCTTGATATTTAGGTTAAGAAGTTTTAATCTTACAGTATTTTTCTAGATTGTACCTAATAATTCATTCAGAATTATAAAATTTGGGGATGTTTCTTTGAATATAAATTAATATTTTACACAGTTGAATGTTACAGAATGAAAATAAAATATTATAGCGACTTATAAAAGGATTTACTTTTACTTTCTGATTGTAGTTTAATGTGGAGACTGTTTATATGTAAAATTTCAGGCTATTAGAGTGATTTAAAAATTACTAACATTTCAGTCCTTGATTAAAAAAACATAGATAAGTGAAATATGTATAAAAGTCAAGGTCAGCAAGATGGCTCAATGAACACACACAAGCATACATTAAGGGAAGAAAAAGGAGGGGAATAAAGAAAGAAAGAAAGAAAGAAAGAAAGAAAGAAAGAAAGAAAGGAAGAGAGAAAGAAAGAAAGAAAGAAAGAAAGAAAGAAAAATTAAACAAACTTCAATTTTAAAATTAAAATTGTATGATAACATACTCAATGAATGGAAGCTGTGATTTCAGCAATTTGATAGATTTGTTAATTATGTAATCAGGAAACAAGTCTATAGCAATGTTAAGAAGAAAATGTCCATACCAAAGGCAAATATTTAAACCAAACACTTTTTTTTAATTGGTGAGTGATATTTTTTATTAGATGTTTTCTTTATTTACACTGCAAATTTTATCCCCTCCAAAAACCCTTTATCCCATCCCCCTTCTCCCTGCTCACTACCCTACCTGCTCATGCTTCCTTGTCCTGGCATTCCCCAACACTGTAACATCAAACCTTCAGAAGACCAAGGGCCTCTCTTCTCATTGATGTCCCACAAGCCCATCCTCTGCCAACCAAAACAAGACACATATTAATGAAAAACTACTTGGCATGCAGTTGACGAAAGTAAGATGTGAGAATCAAATTTTTAGTTTTACCATGACAGTGCTAGCTGCGAAAAAAGTAGTGTTCCTGTGAATAAGTACAAACCTGATTTGGGATGTGACATAAAAATAAAATAAAATAAAATAAAATAAAAACCTATACAAATGTTAAACAAATTAGGGGAAAGAAATGATTACTCCTTTTTTCGAAGTTGTTAGTCCAATTTAGGAAATTGTCACAGTGAACACGAATTTAACTGGAAGCAAGAGAGACAGTTTTTGAGTCCACCAAATACTCTAGCTTAATGGGAAAATGTAGTGATACATAGGGGCTAATCTAAGAAAACTTACTATGCCACAAACCTATGGAAGGCATGAATACAGGTAAAATTTTTTCCCTCCTACAACAAAAGGATCTAAACACACAGAGTGCAACTTAATGTTTCTAAGGTGTTATTCAGTTTAAAAATCACCTTGTAAGAGGATAGATTTCTTTGATGAAGTGTGAGTCACACACGGAACTATACCATTACCATATATATAAAGACATAGCAAAAGAAGCAGAAGGGAGAAAGAAAGACATACAGAGAGGGTATGAGAGAAAACTTCAGACCAATATCTGGTGATTAATATAGAAGTAAAACTCAATGAAATACTTGCAAACTGAACATTGAATGATTAAATTCATCATTCACCATAATCAAATAAGCTTTAGGAATATGAGGATGCTGTAACTTATGAAAATTAATAAATGCATTAAATTATATAAATAGACTGAAAGACAAATTTCACATGATCATTGCAACATATACTTTAAGGAATATAAGCATAGTAAAAGGATTAAATTAAATTGTCTCAGACTCTGCACAAAAATCAATTTCAAATGAAAATAAGACCCCAATGTAAAACACGAAACTCTAAAAGTGCTAGCAGACATGAAGATTTTATAAATTGGACTCCAGTTGCTCAGTAAATAAACCTGTCCATTGACAAATTAGATCTCATGAAATTAAAAGCAACAATGGCTGCACTAATGTCGAGTATCACCAAAAGTGTAGATTTCCTCTTTTCCTGGATCCTCAACAACATTTGCTTGTCTTTTTTTTTTTTTTTTGAGTGATTGGTAGATTTGTGGTGTTTTAAGAAAGGGTTGTAGCCCTCTGTAGCTCTGGCTCTCTTGGAACTCAGCCTGTAAACCAGACTAGCCTCAGATTCAGAGATCTGCCTGCTGGAATTAAACACATATGACACTATGCCTGACTTATGCTTATTTTCTTTATGGTATCTGAGGTAAAATGAGTATAATTTTGATTTGTACCTTCTTTATGGCTAACTACATTGAATATTTTTGTTTGCTTATTGGATATGTGTATTCTTTGAGAACCTTTATATATATATATATATATATATATATATATATATATATATATATAGCATATTAATCCTTTGAGATAAATAGCAGCCAATATTGTCTCATATTGTATAGATTGTGAGTACATTTTTTTAAATGCAAAGTTGTCCAAACTAGTGTTTCTACAGAGAAAATTTTACTGGAGAATCTTATTTCATCATCTTGCTCTGATCTCCTCAAGAGCTACTTATGATTTCTTCGTGATGAAAATATTTATAATCTACTTTTGAAGAGCAATTGAAACATATTACAACATTGTGAAATAGTCCCATGCTGTGCAAAGAACTAGAGGAATGATTTATTCTGTCTAACTGAAATTTTGTTTTCTTTAAACTACATATGTCTTTCTTGAGCTATCCGTCCTCTAGTAATCAATCATTCTGGTTTCTACTTCACAAAATTTGATTTTTTCAGACTAAATAAATGAGATTTAAAATACTAAATTTTGGAGGGCCTGGCTTATTTCAATTATTATGATTTGTCTGTCTTCACTGATTTTGTCATAAGTGAAATTTTTCCTTAAGTTTTGAATTGTATATACATTTATATGCATCTTCTCAGTTGTAAATATAGGTTTTTAGACAAAGTTGAACTGTGTAGCCTATGCTGGACTTGAACTAGCAAAAATCTTGCCTCAGTCTTCCAAATGATGTGATTACGCAAATATTTATATTCTTTTGTAATGAGTAAAAATTATGAATTTCTTGCCACACTGTTTTTAATTTTTATCTATTTTCAATATCTGTTTTACCTTCAAGTACATTCTGATCTCATATGGAAAGGCTTTTCTTTCCTTCCCTTTTGAAAGCATACTTTGTGATCTAATAAGTATTGTATATCTATGGAAATGTTCTGTCTTCATGTGAAGAAAAGGTATGTTTTTGTGTAAAAGTAACTTTTGCTTTCAGGATGTAATTGTCATTTTGGATGATTAATGCTGGATAAGTTCATCCTTTCTAGCTATTTCTGAACTCTGGCTGGCTGGTTTCACTCAGCTGTTCGGGCTTACACTCCTCTCCAAGCTGTCTGATTCAAATGGGAGTCTTTCAGCTTCTCACTGAATTACTCTGCTTGGCCTCCAACTAAATCTGGCAATCTGTTATCTCTTGGCTCTTCTTCATTCCCTGACTCCTTCTGTCTTTACCTGTAACTTGTCTGTGTAAAACTGTCCTGGGAAAATGGCTCTGCTCTTTCTTATACTGTTTACTTTCGAGTTGGGCATATTTTATCTCTGACTCATTCTGCCAAATCTCTCTCTGATTCCTCACTTTGACTACAATTAGACATCACTGTCAAACATGACTGCATTCTTTTACAAACTTTATCTACATTGTTTTTGACTAAATGTGTGTACTAAATGTCTGTGTACATTTTAGCCAGAGGAATTATAGTTGTGCCATTCTATCTGGAATGCAAAGACCTAAAAGTTCTTTGGTTATGATCTCTTTCCAAAGCAGCCATATTGCTAGATTAAATGTACTCTTCATCCCAGTTCTTTTCTGCTGCTGTGATATAATATTCACAGCATAAACTACTTAGGGAAGGAACAAATTTTTTATTTCATCCTATATACAGTTCACAATTGAGTTGACTTGAGGCAGGAACTCAAGGAAAAGATACAGAAACGATGATTGAAACCTTATTGCCAGTCTAGCCCTGGCTTGCTCATAGAATCATACAAAATAAGTTTTCTCAAATAACTCATGATGACTTGATCAAGAAATGTGATTACCTAGAGTTATATGATCATTCCTAGGTAATTAAGATGATCAAGTCAATCAATGAAGAACACCAATTGGTTGTTTATTGTCAAGTTGTTTTAGAATGGAATACATACACTGAAATAACATTATATGAACTGAGCATTTAGATTTAGAAGAATATATGTGTATATATGCATGTGATAACTATTAGTGAAAAAGGAGGCCATGGAAAAGAAGAATTAAAAGTGGTATTTGCAAGCATTTGAAGAAAGTACAGGAAAGGGAGACATGCTGTAATTAAATTATAATCACAAATTTTGTGAAAATCACTTCATAAATATTAAAAAATGTAAAGAAAACATAACCAAAATGAACCCTCACAGATAGTTTGAAGACTAATCTGATAAAGAGTTAATTTGTTTGAGATTCCTCCTGTCCGCAGATTATTCTAGACTATGTCAAGTTGAGAGATAGTGCTAACAAGGACAGCAAACAGGTTAGTTTATTGTTGTTTATGAAATCTGTGTGGTTGTTCTATATATTGTTGAAAATAAGTATTATGTAGTACATATATTATCACGGAACTGATAATTCTCCCTTATATATGCCATTTTAAATAGATTTTTGAGCCATAGATTATATATAGGCCATATATCTTGATATGTTTACAACCTGTATCAAGATTTGTTTTTTATATCAGTTTATTCACTCTTATTAGTGTAACTGTATAAGGTCTAATTTGATAATTATTTCCATGGAAATAATTCTTCTTTTTAATGTAAACCATATGGTTTGATATCAATGATATATCTCCTTAACAGTATGTATCTTTGTCACATTTTTAATTATTCATTTTTTTACCATTGATGAATCTCTTTTGAGAATTTAGTCAACATTCATTTAATTATTTAATGTCAAGGAATCATTTTTATGTTTCATAAGTTTTGTGTATATCTTTTTATACATTTATTTGTCTGTTTGTCTTAATTTGGAACTGTTGTGCATTGAAACTAGAGCCTTGTCAAAAGTGGGTAAGAATTCTACCATTCAGATGTACCCTTAGCACTTTATGTATATTCTATTGATTTTCTATTCCTTCATTTTATTTATTATATGCCTTTTTCCATTTTAGGTTGTTTTTCATGTATGTGTGCTTCATATATTTTCATTCCCTGCTCATTCCCTACTTTTATGCATTAAATGTATTTTTACATCTAAAAGAAATTATAGATATAAATCTTAATTTTTAGTAGTCTAACTTTTATTTTTTTATTTTTGGATAATTTCATCATGTATATAATATGTTTTTCAATTATATATGCCCATAGTCTCCCATAAAATTCTTATTGTA
This sequence comes from Mastomys coucha, assembly GCF_008632895.1. Lineage (NCBI taxonomy): Eukaryota > Metazoa > Chordata > Mammalia > Rodentia > Muridae > Mastomys > Mastomys coucha. The sequence continues at coordinate 114,806,942 of NC_045030.1, forward strand.
TTACTACCATGATTTTTTCTTCCCAATTGTATTTTTTCAAACAATGATTCAACTTAGTGCTGTATGACCACAGATGTAGGAATATCTCCTAGAGTATGTGTATCCTCTGTTAGATTAAATCATACTGGAAACCTGACTCTTATTCTACCAGATGTCATCAATTGTCAGTAGCCCTTTGTTTTGGATCTTCATGAGGCTTTTGCTTCTATGCTGGAAGCTGTGTTGATTTGATTTTCTTGAGCACTTAAACAATCACTTATAGCTGCTATGAGTTTGTGTGTACAGCTGCCTTGTCATGCCCCCCAAATTCTGTTTCAGATATATACTATATCTAGCTCTCATAAATTTCTGCCTCCTCTTCCGTAATGGTTCACAAATCTTGCAGGAAAGGTGGTATATTATTGATGCTCCACTTATAACCAAGTACTCCAGAGTTTTATTCTCTTCATATTGACTAGCTGTGTGCCTCTGGATTAATTACCATCTCCTGCAAAATCAAGCTTATTTGGAAACAGTTTATAAGTTCTGTCATATATTGATATAATAAGAACTCTGGATGCAGTTTATTATAGTGGAATTTAGTAGAGTATTAAGTTCTATCCTATGACTTAGGTAGCCATGGGATTTGGGACCAGTTAACAGTACCAGGCATGAGTCCCATCAGAAAGTGGTTGTTTACTCCCAAAATATGAATGCCAATATTGCATCAATAGGCATACTGTGGCAGGCTAACAGCTTGGAATTACTATTAAAAAGTTTTTTAGTAAAATGCATAAAAACTTTCAAGCCTTTGAAACTGGAACTGGCCTAAATACCTCCTACCTAAGGAGCTGTTTTCATGATACAAGAAAGCAGGCTGCATGCAAGCATCCAACCAACAATCCTACCCAGATATGATGCTTATGAACCACAACAACAACCAGGATGGTACCACAAACTTAAGAGTAAAATAGTAGTAAAAATAATTTGACAGAAATTGACAGATCAGTAATTGGTCTAAAGACTCACTCAACAAGAGGAAACCATGCCTGGGACTGGAAACCTAGCCAACTACTGATGGCTAGTTAAATCATGGATATTACAGGAGAACTTACAGTTGTAAAAGAGGGAGTGAAAATACTGTAAGAACCAGAGGATCAGTTTGATGTGAGACTTTCTCCTAGTAATGTTAGAAGCTGCAACAATAAAGTTTCAATTGCATGATTCTCCAAAAATAAGCTGAAAAAGGATGACATCAATAGACACATGATAAAGCAGATGGAAAAGCCCATACCACCTTAAAGCAATACAAAGGACTATAGACAGCTAAGGAATTCTGACATGAGGAGAAATAGTCTTGTCTAAAGACTAGCATACCAACTTGTTTTCCAGTGCCTAATGGTCAGTTCTGGAATATACTTATAACTAACCTTCTATAGACTTAGCAGGTTGTATTTAGGTTTAGGAGGGACAGTGGTGGCCATCTCTGCATAAATTCCAGAGGCTACACAGCCACAAATGCAACTCCTGCAGGAAGACCTAATTGGAGACTGCCTGAGAGAACAAAGATTGCTCACACCAATGCCAGCCAATTGAGAACTGCTGCTAGGAAGACATGTTTGCCTGGGACCAATAGGATGTGGATGGAGGGTATAAAATGCTCCCCAGGGGATTATTAAAGAACCTTGCAGCAGCATTCATGCTTGCTGCAGTGTTTTCACCTGTTAATGGAGTCTGCCATTAATTTTGTGCTACCTCATCTCAAATCCACAAGAGCAAATAGGGTCAGGCAGTGGGTGGTCCAGGGCACAGACAGCATTTTGGAATGTATGTATATACATAAAACAGCAATTAATTATATAAAAAGAGGCCAGGAATTTGCGAGAGAGCAAAAAGGTGTTTGGAGGTAGGAAAGGGAGAGGAGTGATATTATAACTACATTTTAATCTCAAAAATTAAACAATTGTAATTAAACAGTCATAAATGTATATATATATATGTATATATATGTATATATGTATATATATATCAAACACAGACACACCTAACTTCATAAAAGACATACTAATTTGTCTACATATACAACAAAGCTCTTGCATATTTTACTGCACTCTCTTGCTGGCTGTCACATTTCACTTCCAAAACTTAATGTAAATTTTGATGACTCAAACTCATGAACTTATCTTTGACTGAAACAGTAACTTTTTAGCTCTTATGGTTATGATTAATTCCTAATTCTTGGTAGTCTATTTTGCACTTATTAACAAATTGAGTAAAATTAAAATAGAGTATGCAGAGTTTGAGATTATTAAGAATAACCATCTTGGAAGGCAAAATGAATATTGAGTATCAGTAAGTGAGCCTGAGATTTAGGAATCTTTTGGAATGAGTGTGATTTCTATCTATAAAATTTAAAATAAAAATAAAAATAAATGTAATTTCTAAATATGATTATACTACCACTCTATCATTTTAAAAATAGTAATAAAATAATTCACTGGCACTTCAAAGGACAAGTCAATTGTTTATTTCAATATGTCTGAAATTCTTGAGAAATAATAATAGATGTATGTATTTAGATAATTTTCTACAGCTAATCTGTTTCATATAGGTTGCATGATCACTTAAGGTTTGGCAAGTAATAGAAAGAATAAAGAGAGAAAGGATATGTAAAGCACAGTCTTCCATTTTGGAAAAGAAAAGTGATGACATACACCAGAAGGATAATTTAGAGGTCAAAATGGGGAATGAAATGTCCATTTTAGTTCTTGACCCTTTATTGTTGGGAAGTGGTCTTTCCCAGGGCTACATGAGAATTGGTATATTCTAAAGAATATATTTTGATTTTTAAATGAATTAGATTGTGTGAAAAAGGTTAAGAGCAAAGTTTAAAAGGTTCCTAATAGAAAACATAAAATATGAAGTGGAAAGTTTAAAGCATAAAGAGATTTTCAGTATCTTTAATTTAAAGCAGAGATGAACAAACTGGACTTACAAGAAATGCTGAAAATTTAATTCATAATTTAATTTATCTAATCATCTACTATAACAAATGATAATATTGAAGCTCAGCTCAGATAAATTTATTTAACAAAGATGAGATAGTAAGCCAAAATGAAAAGTCAGAAATAGAACTTTTATTTCTGCTATCATTTTATTTCTCAATTATTTAAATTAATATAAGTAAGTACTTTTCACTCATAAGAACTCCAAGTTCGTGATATTAAATATGATTGAATATATTTTCCAAAGCTCTCAGTTGTTTGGCTTAAATATTTCAGGTATTGACCCTGACAAAAGCCTATTATTTATTTTATATAATCTATTACTTCAAAAATAAAGATATTGATATTCAGAAAAAAAAATTAAGAAATTGCTTAAAGTCACAGACTTAATTAAAGACAGATACCAATTAAAGTCTGAGCCATTTTTGCTCTTCTGTAGGTTGTATTTATATGTGTTCAAATCCTACTCTGAGAATCATTCTTTTCAGTCTTTACACAGCAGAGTAGCCTTACTACTGCAAATGATCATGTTACTCCTATTTAAGATCTGCAACTTCATTTCATTGTACTTCGATTAAAATGTGAAGGATTTAAAGACTACTACATATGGGCTAGCGATCATGTGCAGTAGTAGAGTACTTCCTTAGTATCCAACATCATCTACTGTGCTGATTAATTTTATGTCAAGTTGACACAGACTAGGGCCTTCAAAGAGGAGAAAGCTTCAATTGTGATATTGCCTACACAAAAGTGTGCTGTAGGCAAGCCCGTAGGGCATTTTCTTAATTGGTGATTGATGGGGAAGGGTTCAGCCCATAGTGGGTAGTGTCATTCCTGGGCTTGTGGTCCTCGGTTTTATAAGAAAGCAGGCTGAGCAAAACATGAGTAGCAAGAACCTCTACATGTCCTCTGAATCAGCTCCTGCTTCCCAGGTTGCCCTCTGTAGTTTCTATTCTTGATTCCTTCAATGATGAACAGTAAAATGGAAGTATAAGCCAAATAAACATTTTTCTTGCCAACTTGCTTTTGTTTATGGTGTTTTATCACAGCATTAGTATCCCTGATTAAAACTTTGTTCATTTGGCTCACTGATCCTCATTCAGCAACACATTGACCCTTGTAAACTTCAGTGTAAGGCATTTGAGCTATCTTTAGTATTTGCTTAGAGAATTTTGGTCTCTACCTATGCAATGTGGACCATTATTCTGATTGATGCAAAATCAAAATGTGTTCCCTAACTAAACCCATGCCCCTCTATCCATGTCCTATTACTTTTCATTCTATTTATTGTTTTCTATCATGATATGCTAAGTGAAGTCATATTATGTTCAATATTTGTTTAACATCCATCACAAAAAGAATGTAAACTTTTTTGCATGCTCAGACCTGAGTCTGTTTTTTTTTTTTTT
>NC_045030.1:114811403-114819403 GCF_008632895.1 Mastomys coucha
TTGGGCTGGGCACTCCATGATCATTGGAACATTACCTGAGAGGATACTCACAGTACCTGTAGGGTTTTTTTTTTTAACCTCAAATAACTCTAGGAACACTCTCACAAGCATACCTAATGATGTATCTCACAGATTTTCTAGTTATTTTTTTATTAATTTTTACAGAAAATGTGGTACATTTACACAATGGAGTTGAAGCTCTTAGGCAAATGGGTAGAACTAGAAAATATTTTCCTGAGTGAGGTAAACCAATCAGAAAAGAACCCACATGTTATATACTCACTGATAAGTGGATATTAGCTCCAAAGCTCGGAATATCCAAGATATAATTCACAGGACCACATAAAGTTCAAGAAGAATGAAGACCAAAGTATGGATGCTTCAGTCCTTCTTCGAAAGGGGAACAAAATAGTCAATGGAGGAAATAAGGAGACAAAATGTGGAGCAGAGTCTGAAGGAAAGACTATTCAAAGACTGACCCACCTGGGGATCCATCCCATACACAGTCACCAAACCCAGATACTATTGTGAAGGCACAGCATTGCATGCTCACAGGAGTCTGATATAGCTGTCTCCCGGGAGGCTTTGCCAGAACCTGGTAAATACGGATGCAGATGCTCACAGCCAACCATTGGACTGAGCACAGGGTCCCCAATAGATGAGTTAGAGAAAGAACTGAAGGAGCTGAACATATTTGCAACCCATAGGAAGAACAATATTAACTAACTCCCAATATTAATTAACAATATTAATTAAACCCCCAGAGCTCCCAGAGACTAAACCACCAACCGAAGAGTACACATGGAGGGACCCAAGGCTCCAGCTGCACATGTAGCAGAGGATGGCCTTGTCAGGCATCAGTGGGAGGAGAGGCCCTTGGTCTTGTTAAGGCTGGATGCTCCTGTGTAGGGGAATGGGAGGGTAGGGAGGCAGGAGTGTGTGGGTGTAGGGGGGAACACTGTCATAGAATAAGAGAAGAGGGATTTCTTGGAAGAGGAAATTGGGAAAGGGTTTAACTTTTGAAATGTAAATAAAGTAAATATGCAATAAAAAGAAAAGAAAAGAAAATATAATTACATTATTTTTCCTCCTTCCCTTACCCCCAATTTCTCCTATGGTAACCCTCCTCATGTTTTCTCTCAAATTCCTGGCCTTTAATTCTTTATATAACATCTTATTTTACTTACTATTGTTACAAAACACTATGAACAAGGAAAGTATTGAAATAAAACATTTAATCAGCTTACAGTTTCAGAGGCTAAGTCTTTCCAAAGCAAAACATGCATCAGAAACATTTGAGGGTTCACATTTTATTCTACAAATAGGAGACAGAGAGAGGACATAGGAATGGGACCAGTTTTTGAAACCTCAGTGCCTACTGATATTGACACATTTCTTCCAACAAGGACACACAGCTCCTAAACATTCCCAAACATTTCTCCTGCTTGGAAAATAGCTTCTAGTCTAGTTGCTAATATAATTTCTGCCTAAAATATTTTTTTATAATAGGCTTCTACAGTCTGCATTGCTCTCAGCACTGCTACCTTCCAAGATTCCCAGTCATATCATATATGATCTTCCAGTAGATCCCCTGGTATTTTGGCTCTTACACTCATTTTGACATATCTTCTGTTATATTTCCTGAACCTTAGGTGTAGGAATTGTGTTGTAAATGCATATATTTGGGTTGGGCTCTGTCATAATTATTGTTATTATTGCTGTGATAAGATGCCATGACCAAAGCAACTAATGGAGGAAGGCCTATTTCAGCTTATAATTCTAGTGACAGTCTATCTCTGAAGGAATTTAGGACAGGAAATGAAACAAGACATGAACATTGAGACAATATCTGATGCAGAGGCCATGGGGTATGCTGCTTACTAGGTAGATATTTTCTTATGGTTTGCAGAACCTTCTTTCTTTCTTTCTTTCTTTATTTTCTTTTCTTTTCTTTTTCTTTTTTCTTTTTTTTTTTTTTTTTTTTTTTTTTTTTTTGAGACAGGGTTTCTCTGTGTATCCCTGGCTGTCTTAGGACTCACTCTGTAGACCAGGCTGGTCTTGAAATCAGGAATCCACCTACCTCTGCCTCCCAAGTGCAGGGATTAAAGGCGTGTACCACCATCGTCCTGTTCCTTCTTTCTTATAGAACCCAGGACCACCAGCACTGGGAATGACACCACTCTCAATGAGCTGGCCCTTCCTCTATCACTTACTAATTAAGAAAATATACTATAACTAGATATTATGGAGGCATTTTTCTCAGTTGAGGTTCCCTCCTTTCAAATAACTCTTGCTTATGTCAATCTGACATACAACTAGCCAACACAAACACAAAATGTTCACCTTATTTTGGCTAATTGTGGGTTTTTGTAATTTTCTCTGCTGCAAAAATTCTGTCCAGTCTGAAAAATATGCTAGGGCAATGGTAGCACCGAACTTGTGGGAGTAGCCAAGAAATGTCTGACTTCACTTAAGATGCATTCCAGGAGAAGGAACCATATACAACACTGCTTGAGTTACCCAGAACCAGAGATTAGATAGTCCAAAGACCTAGTGTAAAACCAAAGACTATTGGTCTAAAATTATTCCTAATGATATTGTACTATACTCCTAGATAAATGCTCTATCCTTATTGGGAATGAGAGTCTAAATTGGAGCTCTCCAGCAAATCTCTCTTCTCTGAGAGCTTTGGGTATCCTGCCGATGAGGCATCAGAAAGAGTATGAATCAGAGGGAATGGGGTACACAAGGAGAATACCATCCTCTGAATAAAGTAAGCAAGATTCATGTGAGTTTACAGACACTGCAGCAGCAATCACAGGTCCTACACTGGTCTTCACCATGTCCTCTGTATTTATATAATAGTTATTAGCTTAAAATTTTTATGGAACTATCTATGAGAACAAATGGATCTGACTCTTTTGCTTGTTCTTGGGCCTCATTTTTTTCTGTTAGGCTGTTGTATCCAACTTTATTATGAAAGTTTTTACTTCATCATACTATATTTTTTTATTTCCTTTATATCTTATTTATTTGTGTTTATTTATTGTATATGTATATAATCTTCTCTCAGATATTAGAACCAGACCAGTTTCCCCTTCTTCCAGTGTTCCCAGTCCCTGCTTCTCTCCCCTCTTACCCAGATCAGTTTCTCTTCAGAAAAGAGCAGTCCTCACAGGAAAGCAACTGAACATGACCAAACAAGTTAAAATAAGACTAGGTCCACAATTCCATATGAAGGCTGGATGGGCAACCTAGTAGGAAGAAAAGGGTCCCAAGTACAGGCAAATGAATCATAGACAACCTCAAGTACACTATTAGGAGTCACAAAAAAGCCACAAATCTATACAACCATACAATATTTACAGGGGATGTATCTCAGGCACATCTAGGCTTCCTGATTGTCACTTCAGTCTCTGCAAGCCCCTATAACTCCTGCTTAGTTGATTCTTTGTGCTGTGTTCTTGTTATATCCTCCATTTCTCCAGCTTTTCCAGTACTTCCTCACCCTCTTTAGTGGGGTTCCCTGTGCTTGACCTTATGTTTGGCTACTGGTGTCTGTATCTGCTCCCAAAATTTGCTGGATGAATTCTCTCTAATAACAGTAACACTAGGCTCTGGTCTGTGGGTATAGCAGAGTATAATTAGGAATCATTTCATTGACTTTTACTTAAGTCATATATGGTTCAGTCCTATGTCTCTGGACTATTCAGCCTATGGTTCTTAGCCATCCAGGCAGTGTCAGGCATGGACTGCCTCTGATGGTGTATGCCTCAATTTGGGCCAGTCATCAGTTGGCCACTCTCACATTTTAGTACCAGCATTAGTACAGCATATCTTGCAGGAAGGACTGTTCCTCTGTAAAAAGATTTCTCCCTTGAATAAATGACAGTGACTCTAGCAAAGTCTCCTCATCATGGGGGATATAGAGACTGAATTGGACATCTTCTATTGCCAGATAATTACTAGCAGTAAGAATGGGTACGACATAAATCCAGCAAGAGGCTATTTTTGTGAAAATGTGTCAAACAAAGCCTTTGGCCTTGTACAAAGCTTTTACTAATAATTGGACTAACTATAAATTATAAAGGATTATTTTCATTGGAAGAGATTTTAACACAGATTAATATTGATGCTGTCAGATGTTTTTAAATAAGCACTTTTTATAAAGGTCTATAATACCAAAAGATCAAGTTAGACAAAAGAAAAGCAAACTTAAAATTTGAAGAGAAATAGAACACTAGGAAATTTAATGCTAGAGGCAGAGCTTTTTCTGAAAGAGGGCAAGGACCGAATCTGTAGAATAAAGGAAATGATACCTTCAGAACTTGATCCTCACCTCATTAAGCTTTCAACTTGTGAAAGAGAAACGTTTAAGAACACTTCTACTCCTAAAATGCTGAGGTAAATGTGATTCAATGAGGCCAAATTCCATGCCAAGTCAGCAATTGCACATTTCAGTGTCATCCATGTGGTTCTTGCTTCAAAACCAAGAATGATAAGCTATTAGAGGAGGTGTGGAGTCTTCACTCATGATTTAGGACAGTCTGTGAGGACAGGCAGTATATGGCAGGGCAGTCCCTGAATAAAAGGTCTTGAGAGGGCAAGAAGACTTGAGATGTCATTTCATCAACATGAAGAGAAAGTCTGGATTGTATTGGAAACTCTAAGATGTTGGACATGTCAGAGTGTAAAACATGCCAGCAACATAACTGCTCTGGCTAGAGACCTTATCTAAAGAACTTCTAGGCCTGTGTGATCCAGCTGGAATGACAAATCTTTAATCCCTCTGTCTGGAATACAAACATACCCTTAGTACTCATCTTTATTCTCAAACAATGATATCAAATTGAAGAGCAGACAAAGTGATAAATTAGAAAAAGATTTGACAGAATGAGTCAGAGATAGGAGGCACACAATTCTCAGGTGAACAGATAAAAAAGATTAGCTCCTTAGAGTAAGTCAGGTGGGGAACTCAGTTCAATGTGTGCAGTTGCATTGAGTTCAGGCAGTGCAGTGGAGTCAGCTAATTGCAGTTTAGTCAGTTCATGAGTTCTATGCAGGTCAGAAGAGGCAGTTGAAACCAGAGAATAAGAAGAAGCCAGAAGATTAGAACAAATTGCCAATTAATTCGAGGAAAGCAGAGCGATTTAGTCAGAAACAGAGATGCAGTTTGAATCAGTAAGCTTGGAAAGCAGGTTGAGCCAGAATATCTGAGTTGAAGCAGCCAGCCAGACTTCAGAAAAAAAAAAACTAGAAAGTTTGAGCTTATTTAGCAGTACTCCTCTGAGATGATAATTATATCTGGGGAGGAAAAGTTACTTTTAAAACCTGAGTCATGAGATATCTGCAAAAAGAAATCTATACACTGATAATGGAAGATGACTGAAAATAGAGATGGATCTTGGATGCAACAAAAATGAATGTTAGAGATATCTAGACTCTTGACATTGCACATGAACGTTCAGGATTTCCTGCTGGGTTTCAGCCTTGACTTGGTCTAATATTTCCTCACTGCATGCCCTCATTCCTCTGACTTGGATTGGTATGTATATTCTGGGCACTGTATGCAGATGACCTTTTGATATTTACAAGGGATTATATTTAAGAGATTGTTTTGCTTCTCCAAGGAGACTTTTGACTTATGAACAGTTTTGAGACTAAAAGACTGTGGGATTGTTTGAAGTTGAAATGAATACACTTTGCATTATGATATAGCTACAGCCTCTTGGGGCCACAGAGTGGAATGTAGCAGTTTGAGTGAGACTGGCCCACATAGGCTGATATACTGTAGTATTTAGTAGAACTTTTTAGGAAGAAATAGGTGTGGTCTGTATCTGCTCTGTATCTCATGCTTACAAAGCAGGATGTAAGATCTCAACTGTTCCTGCTATCATGCCTTTGATCTGATATCAAGGATCTAATCATCTGAAACTGTAAGTCAATCCAATGACTTATTTTAAAAGTTGCTTTAGACATAGTGTTTTATCATAGGAATAGAAATGTAACTACCCACTCTCCTGTATTGACTTCCCTTTCTCCTCCCTAATTAAAGCGTATTTTAAAAAAATTCTCCCTTCTTTAAGCATTTTTTGTGTGCAATCAAGTTGACAATATTCATATCACATCTGGTAACATCTAATCACTAAGTCTTTATATTCTTAACAATTCTCCAGAAATTCTATATGTGTATTTTTCTACACAAAACATGCTGTTTTAGTACTGCATTGTGCTCATATCCAAGACTGCTGCTAATCCTTTAGTGGTATTTCATTAATGTGTCCACACTATTACGTCATGTAGGCCTGGGTCATCATTAATTTAGAGTAGATCTTTTGATTAAAAAAAATCTAGAAGAGAGCTAAGAAGAATTATTCATATCCATGTATTTTTTCCAGAAATAACATAGTCCTAGGTGTCTTATGCATACACTCTCAAGAGCCTTTCATCTAGTAATTCTGAAAATATCTAGACTCAATTACAATCAAAGGATTAGAACCTGTCGCGTATGGTCCACTTTTGATTTCAAACATGTTAAGAAGACATAGCCTTAGAGGGCTATGGCCTATCTCCGGGCAGCTCCCCGATGTTTCCCACAGCTTCAGCCCTGAGGCTGCTACAGCTGCATTCCCAGCAGCTGCACTCCCTGTGGCCACAGATAGCCAGGAAACACAAGCCTGGGAGAGTGGGTACGAGTGATAAAGACCAACTCATGTCCACAGCCAGAACCTGTAGTAGGGCAACCCATGGACTGCTCCTGTGGCCCTAGATAACTATAAAAACCAGGCTATAGAGAGTGCACGGAAGTGCATGTGAGTGTGCATGTGTGTGTGTGTGTGTGTGTGTGTGTACTCGTGCGTGCCAGTGATAAAAAAGCACATGAAGTAATGTGTGGAATACCCTAGTTGTAACTGGCTGAATTTAGCTTAAAAACACTGTTCTGGCACAGCAAAATTGCTCATCTCTCAAGGGCCCAAAGGAGACAACATTGTGATGAGAAACAATCCATGTGGACCACACCCGGACCCCATGTGAATGCCCACACACACTGCAAGCCTGTACCACTATGGCTCAGCTCCAGGGGATCTGAAATCAAAGAACATCGAGTCACATTTAGCTGCTCGCTGCCCAGAGATAGGCCATGCCCTCCAGACCAAAAAGGTTAGGAAGAAGTGTGTTTGAAAGAATGAAGGGGTTTGCACCCCCATAGGAGGAAAAACATTATGAACCAACCAATAACCCCAGAGCTCTCAGGAACTAAACCACCAAACAAAGCTTAGACAAGGAGGGACTTGAGGCTTCAGCCTCATATGTAGCCTTGTGGGTCATCGGTGAGAGGAGAGGCCCTTGGTTTTGTGAAGGCTCGATGCCCTGGTATAGGGGAATGCCAGGAGGGGAAGCAGGAGTGGGTGGGTTAATGAGCACGGGGAGGGTGTGGGATGGCATAGGGGGGTTTTCAGAGGAGAAAAGAGAAAAGGGGATAACATTGGAAATGTAAATAAAGAAAATATCTATTAAAAAAAGAAAAGAAAAGAATGAGTGCAAGTTCCTTTCACCATTTATTTGTTTTTTGCTGTTTATGAATAACTAAAAAGTGTTAGAACCTTTTCCACCTAGTTTCGAGGACTTGCTTTCCACTCCGTTTTACTGCAGTTCTGGACAGAGCCACACCAACTCTGTCAGAATATGAGAATTAAACTCTTGAAAATCAGCATCCAGATCACTGTAAAATAGTAAAGCCTGCAATACACACATGTTTCCACATAGCTTTTCTTGATTTAAATTTATGTACCATTACACCTGAAACCAGCCCCAAGTAATGGTGATTATAATAGAAGTCTAAGTCCCAAACCTTCTTTCATAGATCCCAAAGCTATTTCCAAAGGTCTCTTTTCAAGTTACTTTTAACCTGGGAATGATTACTATCTGGCCTTAAGTATAAGGACAAACTTCTGAGCTTACTACTCTTTCATACTACCACTGAATTGAAATCTCATTCA
>NC_045030.1:114819413-114820267 GCF_008632895.1 Mastomys coucha
CTCTAAGCTACAGAAATCTACCCTTTCTCAGGAATGCATTTAGTCTAAAACCATAACTTGAGGTATTATTTTTGAAAATTGTGTATTATATTATTATATCAGGGATTTGATCTCTGCCTTATGCTGTGAAGTCATTAACCAGTTTTTATAAGCATTGACCTGAAAACAATTGAGTTTATCTAAAATGGAGAATAAGGAGTATATGCAGATCATCAAAGTGGAAGGTATAACATTCCAAAAGAAAATAAATGTTTAAATGAATAAGAAAAACAGTATATATTATAAAAAAATTGTACTGAATACAGAGAGAGAAATGCTAATGGAAAGTAAAATGAAATGATTATGGAAACAAAATATTAAATAAATTCAGTGGGAATTATCTTATCCTCTTCAGTAGAATATATATGTATAATAGAACGGAATATCAGCACTTGAAGACATGTAGAAAATTGCAATCATTTCAGCAAGATCAATGATAACTTTTAAATCTGTGAATATTTGAACCCCAAGGAAACATGGAATCTATGAGATATAGCTATAAAAAAGGGGAAAGAATTTTATCCCAATAAACCAGGAACCTCTGTGGTTGAATAGGGGAAAAGCTGGAAGTAGTTGAGGAGAAAGGTGGCCCCATGGGAAGACCAGAAGTCTCAATTATTCTGGACCCCCAAGATCTCTCAGACAGTGACCCACCAACCACCCAGCATGCACCAGCTGATATGAGGCCCCAGACACATATACAGCAGAAGACTGCTGGGTCTGGCCTCAGTGAGAGAAGATGCACCTAATCCTAGAGAGACTTGAGGCCTTAGGATATAGAGAGAACTGGTGTGGTAGGGGTGGGGTGGTAAGGA
>NC_045030.1:114821004-114838481 GCF_008632895.1 Mastomys coucha
TACTATAATTTCTATATTATATTTTTATTAATTTGAATATTAAATACTTTTTGATTATGACATTTATGTATGTTTCAGACATCATTAATTTCAGTAACTAATATTGAACATAATTTGTTTTTGCTGTTTATTGTCAAGGTAATGACTTCATTGTTTTATAATGAGTGCCAGAGACAATTATTTCAGAAGTAGAAGTGGAGATATATAGTTTTTATACTTGAATAATTTTATAACTCCATTTTTGTAGAATTGATCAATCTTTGAGAGTGATTTATTTAGAATTTGTTTCTATTTTCCTTTGATTAATTTGGTGTGCCATAAGCTTTGAGTTTATGTTTTATTAATTTATTTTTAAGGAAAAAAGTGATATAAGAGTGTTTCCTTAATTTTTTGGCATAGATTATCTTTCAATAACACCCCATTTTTAGGCGGTTCCAGATTTTTATATATATATATATATACATATATATAATTATATATATTATATAATATATATTATATATAGTATATATTATATATAGTATATATAATATATTATATTATATAATATATAATTTTATATATATATATAAAATTTCAACTGTTTCAGAAATGGTCTATTGACACTTAACAGAAAGTAGATTATCTTTGCAATCACATGTGATAAATGTTGTTTTCACTGTGTTATTTATGACTTTCCTCAAATTCAAGGAGATAGAGGAATGGTTTTATCATATAAACAAATAATTGATAAATTAGAAGAATTATTGGTTATAAAATATATCTGAAATTTTTGTATGCACATGTTTTTTATAAAATACAGACACATACATACACACATTAGTTAAGTTTAAATTGCAAAGGCAGTAAATTAGATTAACAGGATTTGAACATTATTTGGAAAGAGGTACAATTGTTCTGTAGGAAGTACACTGCTGTAATGTATTGCATATTAGCTAATTTATCTAAATGATACACATTTGCATACCAATTTATTGAGTGCAATGGCATGCCTTGTTTGCAAAGAAACACTAATTTTCTGATATTATAGCAAAATTTATAAAATGAATAAGAATTAAGTGTGGATTCACAGAAAATATTGTATAAATATTAGTATGACTGATGATGAAGCAAGCTCATGTCATTTACCCATTAGTTGAAAAATTTGGATTAGTATTTTAGACTAGAAAAAGCACCTAAATTATGGATTGAATATGAATAGTCTAAACAGGGTGATAAAATGACATTAACCCATGACTCATTGGATTTTACAAGGAAAAATTGACTCACTAATGAAAAAATGATTTCCCAAACTTATCATAATGGTATATTCAATTTCATTAGTGAAAAAGATTTAGCAAGAGATTAGTTTTTTCATCTTTGTCAAGGATGTTGTTTTGAAATACTTATGTTGTATGTACATGTGTATATCTATAATTTCATATACCTTGTATAATTTCTCACAACCCTTGTTCTTCATCTGTACAATGAAGTCAATGATACTATCCTTGAAAGTTTATTGCTTGATTTAAATGAGACATTGCACTGGAAATATGCTTTGAAATATAAATAAATAAAAACATATTCAAATCAAATAGTTTGAGTACTTAAAATATTTAATATATGGGTCATTTATGTGTCTTAGAAACTAATTACGTATACAAAATAGTGTTATTTAAATGATTCTTTTCTATTTGTAGACAGCTATATAAGGAACATTTACTTATCTAGCTTCATAAACACAAACACACACACGCATACACACACACACACCATAAAAATGTTTTCATTTAAGTACAAGTTCAATAATTTGATTGTCTACTAGGGCTTCCTAACCAGACTACTCTTCTTGAAACAAAATATAAATGTATACATTATATATGCACAATGTGTCCTGCATAATAAGGTCTACCCTATAACAAATTTACAGTGTTAGTATACATGGAACATAATTGCCTGTTTTTTACTCTTTCCATCAAGCTGCTGGGCATTTCTGGAGGATATCTTACAAGTATGTGGGTTGGAACATCTATAATTATCTCCAAACTCAGCTAATTATCCCCCTTCTCCATTTCCCATAGTGACTATTAGATCCATTTTCCTCAAGTTCATGAGTTTCAATCATCAGATACATGGCTCACTACTTTCAGAAATTATAGAGAAAACCAAGGAATTCCTTTAATGTCCTATCCCCTTAACTTAAATATTAACTAATTCCAAAATTAACTGCTTCCCTTTCTAATTACTCCTACTTCCCATACAACTAACTCTTTCAACAGTGATTTAAAAGTACACATAACATTTTAATCTTTTCAGTTTTATAGCTATACCTTTTGTATTTGAAATGAACACTTGCATACATAGGGTAAAAATGAAATCCATCTTCAATTTTAGCACTTAGAAAATCACCATTCTCAATATTAGAACATCTCTTCCATTATTTATGGCAAAGGGATGTCTCTTTATATTAAAATTATATTTGTAAGTGTCTTGCTCTTTTAGTTAACAACTTCAGTGGAACAATTTATTGTGGTATAATCTTCTGCAATTAGAATAATGAACTTGCTATTTTCCACGAAATGTTTGCAGAGAATATATTATCCTGTATTTTTTCACTATCTTTTCTGAAATCATTTTTGCCTAGCATCCTTTCATGTAAAGCTGTGGATTCTCATAACCGCCACTCATAATTTTTCACCGACTTTCCATAGGACCTGAGAAACTTGTGTATCTGTTTGTTGGTATTGTCTCCTAGGGCAGGAAACAAGTCTTGTTCATCTTTCTTCCATCAGTGCTTAGTCTATTTCTTGTACTTTCAATTTTTTTCTTCTTTACAAATACATGGTTTGTTAGCATCAAAATGGAACCTGTTTTAAGATTGCTGATGGAAGTCTAGGCCTTACTTAAACTATTGCTATAAACCTTTTTCCTTTAAAAATAATATTCTTTAAATAAGAAATGCACATTGATTACTGCAACTATGTATTTCCCAGAGTGGGGCTAATGCAAGATGTTGAATCTTATATTGGAATTTCCCTAGCTTTGTCAGTGTTTGTTAAGATCATCTCATTCTATGAATTCTGGAATATATTTTGGTTTTTGGTTTTTTTTCTCCAACTTAAGAGCCACTGTTGACAATTTCTATTGAGGAATATTCCTTCATTGCTGGTGGTATTGCAAGCTGGTACAACCACTCTGGAAATCAGTTTGGCGGTTCCTCCAGAAATTGGACATAGTACTACCAGAGTACCCAGCTATACCACTTCTGGCCATATACGCAGAAGATGCTCCAACATGTAATAAGGACACATGCTCCACTATGTTCATAGCAGCCTTATTTATAAAAGCCAGAAACTAGAAAGAACCCAGATGCCCCTCAACAGAGGAATGGATACAGAAAATGTAGTACATTTACACAATGGAGTACCACTCAGCTATTAAAAACAATGAATTTATGAAATTCTTAGGGAAATGGATGGATCTGGAGAGTAACATCCTGAGTGAGGTAATCCAATCACAAAAGAACACACATGGTATGCATTCACTGGTAAGTGGATATTAGCCTAGAACCAAAATATAAGAACAACAATCCACAAACCACAAGAAAGTCAAGAAGAAGGAAGACCAAAATGTGGGTCCTTCATTTCTTCATTAAAGTGGGAACAAAATACCCATGGAAGGAGTTGTAGAGACTAAATATGGAACAGAGACTGAAGGAAGGACAATCCAGAGACTGTTCCAACTGGAAGTCCTTCCCATATTCAATCATCAAATCCAGACACTATTATGGTTGCCAGCAAGTGCTGGCTGAAGGGAGCCTGATATAGCTGTCTCCTGAGAGGCTCTGACAGTACCTGACTAATACAGAAGTAGAGGCTCACAGCCATCCATTGGACTGAGTACAGGGTTCCCAATGAAGGAGCTAGAGAAAGGACCTATGGAGCTGAAGAGTTTGCAGCCCATTAGGACAAGCAACAATATGAACTAACTAGTACCCTTAGAACTTCCAGGGACTTCCAGAACCCCCAACCAAAGAGTACACATGGTGGGATTCGTGGCTCCAGCAGAATATGTAGAGCAGAGGATGGCCTAGTTTGTCATCAATGGGAGGAGAGACCCTTGGCCCTATGAAGGTTCTATGCCCCAGTGTAGGGAAATACCAGTGCCAGTAAGCAGGAGAGGGTGGGGTGGTGAGCAGGGATAAGGGGAGGGGACAGGGGTTTGATTTTTGTTTTTTTGTTTCTTTGTTTGATTTTTTTCCTTTTTTTGGGGGAAGAGAACCTGGGAAATGAGATATTGTATGGCATCGAAATAAAGAAAACATCTAATTAAAAAAATCCATTTTGTGCCATACATATGCATACTAGAGCATGGTCACATTTCTTATGGCCAGTCATTCAAGGGAAGTTGAGACTTTCTTACCCTGTCAGAAGTCTTCAACTGAGGAAAGCTGTGCCCATGCTACCACCTGTAATACCTTGCTTTGTATCAGCGAGGAGTAGGACCAACTCTCTGTGTCCATGGACAATTGACATGACCTTGGGCAATAGCCCAGACATGGATATCTGCAAGAGCTTCAGTTGTAATATGGCTCACACACATCAGCACATCCCCTGGCCATATCAAGACCACTGACCTGACTCCTGGTCTTCAGCAACTCCATTGACCATGGGCCTCAATATTGTCTCAGGTGGCTACACATGCTACTCATATCAACATGGTCCCTGAGGCAGCAAAAGCCCAGGACCTTACCAAGCCAATGGCCCAGACCACATATATCCACATAGTTCTATTGAAATGACTTCAGAAATTTGTCCTCTGACCACTTCAATTAATTAATATATAAATATAACAAGATTATAAATGTGATGGTTTATTTCATAGACAGTCATCCATAAGGTTTGTATACCCATATATGTAGCACTAATGTCCAAGCCTAAGTTTGTATGTTACATTTCTTACTCAACAGATGTTCTACTTGAAAATGGTCCATATACCACCCTACATGCCCATTCTGCTTACAGGCTTTAATCTCTCAAATCCAACATTTACATACTGTACTGGCTGGTTCTATGTGTCAACTTGACACAGGCTGGAGTTATCACAGAGAAGGGAGCTTCAGTTGGGGAAGTGCCTCCATGAGATCCAGCTGTGGAGCATTTTCTCAATTAGTGATCAAGGGGATAGGGCCCCTTGTGCGTGGTGCCATCCCTGGGCTGGAGGTCTTGGGTTCTATAAGAGAGCAGGCTGAGCAAGCCAGGGGAAGCAAGCCAGTAAGGAACATCTCTCCATGGCCTCTGCATCAGCTCCTGCTTCCTGACCTGCTTGAGTTCCAGTCCTGACTTCCTCTAGTGATCAACAGTAATGTGGAAGAAAGCTGAATAAACCCTTTCCTCTCCAACTTGCTTCTTGGTCATGATGTTTGTGCAAGAATAGAAACGCTGACTAAGACACATACATTCCTTCACATGTAGTGATATTCCATTGTAAATATTTTATCTTTCTAATTACCTTATAAATCCTTGGAATCCATAACCCATTTCTTATCACTTTATACATGACTTTGTTCTATAAGAGGGACCTGTATATCTCTTGGAATACCAGATTACATAGGTGGTTCAAAAGAACATAAATTTTCCTTACTGAATGTTTACCATCACCAGAGTATTCAGATTTCGGTTTAGTGAGAAAATTTATGCAGCAAAATAAGAAGGGATTCAGCTTCCTGGGTGCAATTTTTCCCTGTCATAATTTCCTTTCTATTGCCCATTTTAGTAAACCTCTACTAAATTCTCATTATTCTATCTCAATCTCTATCAACTTCATGTTTTATGTATTAACAATTCCACCTTCCAATTTTTCCTCTTTCACCTTTCTCTATTTCTTTAGTATCATTCCAAAAGTATGAACACAATATTATATCCTCTCTAATTTCTCAGCTTTCTTCTTTTAGGTATTATGATACTCATGTCTAGGCCTTTGTTTCTATATTACCTTCCTCTCTTAGACAAAATTCTTCCTTAAAATGGACCTTCTATTAGCCATCATACATATTGCAGAGATTTCATTTCCAAACCTAACATATATATGTTCCTTTGGTCCTCTAGAAGGTTATATGTTGCTTTGTTCTAACTGAAACTTTCCTCATTGATAACCTTATATAATTCAATGAATTGATTTTATTTATTTCCTTCTTGTCAAGTTCTGTATCTGTCCATGGACAACATTTTCTTGCATCTTATATTTTCCTTTTCCCCTGTAGTTTTCAAAACATTTTCAGTCTAGTCAGTGTTACTTACTATTCTTCAATAGTACACAGGTTTTTTTTTTCATTTCAATGACTACTATGCTAATGGACTTTTACATATAAGACTGTTTTTTCTTACCCACCAATGTTGGAAATAAATAAAAGTTGAAAATGAGTACATTTAAGTAGAGGTATAATTTTAATAATACAAAAATGGTTAGAATTTGGCAAAGTATTGGAAGGATAATAAAATTTACAAAATTTATTAAATATTATTCATCAATTTTCTGTAGTGTTAAAAATGAAAGGTGAACTAAATTAATTATTTTGCTTTTTATTCAATTTGTCATCTTAATAAATAAATACATAAGGATTCTAGTATGCAATTAAAAAACAGAACCCTAAATGTATACCTTACATCTATTAGAAACATTGAATGATTGTTACGTGCTCTTTTAGTCCTGTCTCTTTTCCAGAAAAAACAGGTACAAGTATAAACAATAAACAAATGTAATTAAAGTGATGAGGACTGTGATTGATTTTGGGATTTGAATTGCTACATGAGATTTTATTAGAAAATTTAAATCTAAAGTAGTTGAATTAAAAAGAGAGTAAAGTTTTGTTATGTGGCTCTTAAACCAAGCAAAGGAGCACTGATTTGTTATTTTTGGTATAATCTAGGAAAAGTAAATATAATATTTCACAATATTTTGTTATAATTCATTATACTTGTTTTACTGCATATATTTCTAAGAAGTTAAGTAATGTGCTTATCAATAGATCCTAAAATAAATACTATTAAGTACACAAATAAAAACAAGAAACTCTATCTGAAATAGCCTTTAGTGGTGTCAAGACTAGACTGCTATATACTTGAAACCAAACCATTCTAATAGCAAACATTTTACTTTACACATTGACTTTCAAAGATCAGACTTATCCATTCTCCTCTTCTGTTTCATGCAACATAGATTTGCCAGATGGTTTACTCTTATTAAAACACCTGTCATTGTCTCTGATTAACATTCTGGCTAATGATTTTGACATTAGGCTGCACTGTCTCTTTTAGTCTCTATTGAAGTTTTGTGTCTCCATTTATTATTAACAATGTTCTTAGATCAACTGCCCAGATTCTGCCTAAGATAGTGTAAGAAAAGGAAGATGTTATTATAAATGCCACCTGTGAAATAAGGAGAAAACAGCAATAAGATCTTAGAGGTACAATTTGAATATAAAACACTTAAATGACTCTAAAATTTTGAGGAAGTCCTGTAAGTTGGAATGTACTTCAGAGAGGACACAAAATGTAGCAAAAGCCCACACTTTGGATGCTCTAATCTTTGAGTAATTGAAGATGTGTTGGCTCTGGGAAAAGATGGATCCTTGTGATAGATAATACCTCTTGATTGAAGGAAATTAACAGGGTGACATACTCTTATGAGTGATCATCCATGAGCTATCCTGTGTTTAGGGAATTAATGTCACAGACTAAGAGGAATATTTGAGGACTCTACCATGATTTGTGTTTTGTCTTCTGGATGAATTATGGACATGATTAGGTGATGAAAAAACCTTTGACAAAAGAATATATCCCTTCATGGTAAAAGTCTTGGAAAAATCGGGAATTCAAGGCCCATACCTAAATACAGTAAAATCAATACACAGAAAACAAGTAGCTAACATAAAACTAAATGGAAACTTGAAGCAATCCCACTAAAATCAGGGATTATACACTCTATCCCTATCTATTCAATATAATACTCGAAGTTCTACCCAACAATTACACAACAAAAGGAACTCAAAGGGATACAAATAAAAAGGAAGAAGTGAAGAAATAATTATTTGCAGATGACATGTTGGTATAATTGAGTGACTCCAAAAATTCCACCAGAGAACTCCTAAACCTGATAAACAACTGTAGAAATGTGGCTGGATATAAATTTAACTCAAACAAATCAGTGGCCTTCCTCTACACAAAAGATAAACAGGCTGAGAAGGAAATTAGGGAAACGACCATTGAAAACAGTCACAAATAATATAAAATACCTTGGTGTCACTCTAACCAAGCAAGTTAAATATCTGTATGAAAAGAACTTCAAGACTCTGAAGAAAGAAATCAAAGAATATCTCAGAAGATGGAAAGATATCCCATACTTGTGGATTGTCAGCATTAATATAGTAAAAATGTCCATCTTGCTGAAAGTAATCTACAGATTCAATGCAATCTCCATCAAAATTCCAACTCCATTCTTCATAGAGTTAGAAAGAGCAAGGTAGGTCAATGGAATAGACTTTAAGAACCCCAAAAATGAACCCACATACCTATGGTCACTTGATTTTTGACAAAGGAAGTAAAACTATCCAATGGAAAAAAGACAGCATTTTCAACAGTTGGTGCTGGTTCAACTGGAGGTCAGCATGTAGAAGAATGCAAATTGATCCATTTTTATCTCCTTGTACAATCCAAGTGTCTCAAAGACCTCCACATAAAACCAGATACATTGAAACTAATAGAAGAGAAAGTGGGTAAAAACCTCAAACACATGGGCACAGGGGAAATTTTCCTGAACTGAACACCAATGGCATATACTCTAAGCTCAACAATAAACAAATGGGACCTCATAAAATTACAAAGTTTCTTTAAGGCAAAGGACACTGTCAATAGGACAAAGCAGCAGCCAACAGATCGGGAAAAGATCTTTATCAGTCCGACATCCTATAAATGGCTAATATCCAATAGATAAAAAGAACTCAAGAAGGTAGATGCCAGAGAAACAAATAACCCTAATAAGAAATGGTTTACAGAGCTAAACAAAGAATTTTCAAGTGGTAGAGAATATCAAGTGGTAGAATATCAAGTGGTAGAGAAGCACCTAAAGAAATGTTCAAGTTCCTTAGTCATCAGGAAATGCAAATCAAAAGAGTCCTGAGATTCTACCTAACACTAGTCCAAATGGCTAAGATCAAAAACTCAGGTGAGAACACATGCTGGGAAGGATGTAGAGATAGAGGAATACTCCTCCATTGTTGGTGACATTTCAAGCAGGTACAATCACTCTGGAAATCAGTCTGGCTGTTCCTCAGAAAACTGGACGTAGTATTATCTGAGGACACAGCTATAACACTCCTGGGAATATACCCAAAAGATGCTCCAAAATATAACAAGGACACATACTCCACTATGTTCATAGAAGCCTTATTTATAATAGCCAGAAGCTAGAAACAACCAGATATCCTTCAACAGAGGAATGGATGCAGAAAATTGTAATACATTTGCTCAATGGACTATACTCAGCTATTAAAAACAATGAATTCATGAAATTCGTAGGTAAATAGTTGGAATTAGAAAATATCATCCTGATTGGTAACCCAATCACAAAAGAACATAGTATGCACTCACTGATAAGTGGCTATTAGTCCAAAAGCTTGGAAAACTCAAGATCCAATTCACAGACAATATGAAGCTCAAGAAGAAGGAAGACCAAAGCTTTGGTCTATCTTAAAGTGGGAACAAATTACTCATGAGAGCAAAGACAGAAGTAGTGTGCGGCAGAGCCTGAAGGAAAGGCCAATCAGAGACTGCCCTACCTGGGAATCCATCCCATATGCAGTTATCAAACCTAGACAGTATTGTGGATGCAAAGAAGTGCTTCCTGCCAGGAGCCTGTTATAGCAAACTCCTGAGAGGCTCTGCCAGAGCCTGATAAGTACAGACCCAGATGCTTGCAGCCATCCATTGGATTGAGCATAGAGTCTCCAATGGAAGAGTTAGAGAAAAGACTGAAGGAGGTGAAGGGGTTAGCAACCCCATAGGAAGAAAAACAATATCAACAACTCATACACCCCAGAGCTCCTAAGGACTAAATCACCAACCAAGGAGTACACATGGAGGGACCCATGGTTCCAGCTACATATGTAGCAGAGGATGGGTCCTGTTGGCATCAATGTGAGTAGAGGTCCTTGGTCCTCTGAAGGCTCAATGCCCCAGTATGGTGAGTGATTGGGTGGCTGACTGGGTGAATACCCTCAGAGAAGCAGGGCAAGGGGGGATTGGATAGGGACTTTCTGGGAGTAAATCAGGAAAAGTGATAATATTTGAAATGTAGATAAATAAAATATCCAATAGAAATAAATGTTCTATAGATACCTATTACATCCATTTGATTCATAATTCTGTTAGTTTCAGTGCATCTCTGTTTAGTTTCTGTTTTGATGACTGGTCCTTTGCTGAGAGTACAATGTGTGCTTTAAGCTTTAGTAAAGTTTCTTTTATGAATGTGAGTATTCTTGCATTTGGAGCATAGATGTTCAGAATTGAGACTTCATCTTGATAGATTTTGACCTTGATGAGTATGAAGTGTCCTTCCTTATCTTTTTGATAACTTTTAGTTGAAAGTTAATTTTATCTGATATTAGAATAGCTACTCCAGCTTTTGTTGGGGGACCACTTGCTTGGAAAAAGGTTTTTCCAGCCTTTCACTCTCAGGTAGTGTCTGTCTTTGTCACTGAGGTAGGTTTCCTGTATACACCAAAATGCTAGGTCCTGTTTATGTATCCAGTCCGTTAGTCTATTTCTTTTTATTGGGGAATTGAGTCCATTGATATTAAGAGATATTAAGCAAAAGTGATTGTTGCTTCCTGTTATTTTTGGTGTTAGAGGTGGAATTATGTCTGTGTGGCTATCTGCTTTTGCTTTTGGTGAAAGAAGATTATTTTCTGGCTTTTTCTAGGGTATAGTTTCCCTCCTTGTGTTGGACTTTTCCATCTATAATGCATTGTAGGGCTGGATTTGTGGAAAGATATTGTGTAAATTTTTTTTTTGTCATGAAATGTCTTGGTTTCTACATCTATGTTTATTGAGAGTTTTGCTAGATATAGTAGTCTGGGCTGGCCTTTGTGTTCTATTAGGGTCGGTATGACATCAGCCCAGGATCCTCTAGCTTTCACAGTCTCTGGTGAGAAGTCTGGTGTGATATTGATAGGTCTGCCAATATAATGTTACTTGACATTTTCCTCTTACTGCTTTTAGTATTCTTTCTTTGTTTTATGCATTTGGTGTTTTGACTATTATGTGACAGGAGGAATGTTTTTCTGGTCTAGTCTATTTGGAGTTCTGTACGCTTCATTTATGTTCATGAGCACCTCTTCCTTTAGATTAGGGAAGTTTTTC
This sequence comes from Mastomys coucha, assembly GCF_008632895.1. NCBI lineage: Eukaryota > Metazoa > Chordata > Mammalia > Rodentia > Muridae > Mastomys > Mastomys coucha. The sequence goes on from NC_045030.1 coordinate 114,832,401, forward strand.
TTCTATAATTTTTTTGAAGGTATTTATTGGCCCTTTAAGTTGGGAGTCTTCACTCTCTTCTATACCTCATATCCTTAGGTTTAGTCTTCTCATTGTGTCCTGGATTTCCTGGATGTTTTGGGTTAGGAGCTATTTGCGTTTTGCATTTTCTTTGATTGTTGTTTCAATGTTTTTTATGGTATTTTATGCACCTGATATCCTCTCTTCTATCTCTTGTATTCTGTTGGTGATGCTTGCATCTATGAATCATCATCTCTTTCCTAGAAGTTTTCTATCTCCAAGGTTGTCGCCCTTTATGACTTCTTTATTGTTTCTATTTCTATTTATACATACTGAATATTTTTTTTCAATTCCTTCAGCTGTTTGGTTTCATTTTCTTGTAATACTTTAAGGGATTTTTGTGTTTCCACGTTAAAGACTTCTACCTGTTTACCTTTACTGTATTTCTTTAAGAGAGTTATTTATGTCCTTTTAAAAGTCCTCTATCATCATTATGAGATGTGACTTTAAACCTGAATCTTGCTTTTCTGGATATCCAGGGCTTGCTGTAATGGGAGAATTTGGATCTGATGATGACAAGCATCCTTGGTTTCTGTTGCTTATATTCTTGTGTTTGCCCTCTTCCCATTTGGTTATTTCTAGTGTTACCTGCCCTTCCTGTCTCTGACTGGAGCCTGTCCCTCCTGTGATCCTGGTTGTGTTAGAACTCCTTAGATTCCAGTTGTCTCTGTGATCCTGTGATTCTGGGATCCTGTCATATTGAGATCCTGGGTGTGTCAGAGCTCCTAAGAGTCAAGCTGCCTCTAGGATCCTGAAATGCTGGTGTGACGAAGCTCCTGAGATCCTGTCATTTCAGAGCTCTTGGAAGTCAAGCTTTCTCTGGGTGTTGCAGGGGTGGGTGTGAAGCCAGAGCCCCAGGTTTGCACCAGGCACAGGTACAAGCTAGGAGAAACCTGTGCTTCTGGTTGGGAGGTATGTGTTTCCCTGGATTCTGTGGGGGTCACAGTTAAACCGGGTGCTGGGAAAGATTCTGTGGCCTCAACTTTGATCTTGAATGTGTCAGAGCTTTAGGACTCCTGGGTTTGTTCGACCTCCTGGGAGTCAAGCTTCCTCTGTGATCCTGTGAATTACAGAGCACCTGGGAGTCAGGCTCCCTCTGCGTGTTTTAAGAGTGGGTGGATAGCCAGGAACCCTGGTCTGCTGTGGGTGCAAGTTCAGAACATAAGGAACCTGTGCCACTGGCTAGGCAGGAGTTCTTGCATTTGCAAATTCTGCGGGACCCAGTTACTTTGGGTGTTGTGGCAGATATTATGGCCTCTCCTGTAATCGTGGGCATTTCAGAGCTCGTGGGTGTCAGGCTCCCTCTGGGTGTTGTAGTATTGGGTGCAGAGCCAGTGCACCAGTTCTGCTCTGGGTGCAGGTTCAAACTGGAAGGAACCCATACAATTGCAGGGCGGGAGTTCCTGTGTCCCTGGATCTTGGGGGATACAGTTGCACTGGGTTTTGCCATACATGTTGGGGCCTCCTCACCTGTGATTCTGGTGTATTAGATAAACTTACATACTGTTCACAGATTAGATGGTGTGAACACATCTTAGTGAAATTTTATGGGAAAGTGTAAGTGTAATGTGGATAATTCAAGAAGACTACAACACCTCTATGGATTAACTGAAAATAAGCATTTGTTATAACCCCACAAAAATTATGTATATATTATGAAAAATGATATATAAATAATTATACATTATACATTTTATTTCACATTTCAAACATTGTATATACTGTTATTTTTACAAGATCTTAATGTTGGATGATTACTAAGATAAAGTAATAAAGTAAAAGCAAAACATCATTTATTACTGAATGATTTTCTGAAAAGGCACATAGAGAAATGATTAAATAACAGTGGAAAATATTATACAAGGCTACTGAAGATTTGAGGTATCATGTATTATATGTATTATCATGTATTTTATATATATATATAAAATCATGACCATTGATTTTCCTTTTATGTTTATTAAAATGTAGCTTAAATATACTCAGTTAAGCAATATAATTTCTTTCTCCTAGTCCTTGTACAATGACGTTTGGTTGTCTTGTATTTATTTCAAATTACAGTGTGTGTGTGTGTGTGTGTGTGTGTGTGTGTCTGTGTGTGTCTGTGTGTGTCTCTCTCTGTGTGTATGTTTGTGTGGAATGTCTGTTTTGAATATTTGTAGAGGCCAGTATCAACAATGTTTCATTTTTTTCTTCATATCTTTTTATTTTTTTTAAATGAGAATTCTCCCATACCTTTTCAATTTTTTTTTTTGAAGCTCATAATTTGGTTAATTTAGCTTGGCAACGAGGTTTTCAGATACTCCTGTGTCTGCATATCATTCAAGCTTTATAATAAAAATTATGTAAAATGGTATTAGTTAAATTTTTACTTCCAGTGAACTAGTTTATTATTTTTCAATTTTACTCTTGGTAATCATAATCCAGAAATTATCTCTTTTTTGGGCTCTATACTTCTTATTTATTCTCATATTTAAAAACATTAAAGGCATTCAATCCTTTTACCACTTGCATACCAAGTTCACTGTATATATATGTATATATATAAATATATGTATTTATATATATACATATATATGTGTATATATATAATATATATTTATATATACATTATATAAATATAATGCATATATATACATTATATATATATGAAATGTATTTGTGTATGTGTATATATATGTGTGTGTGTGTGTGTGTGTGTGTGTGTGTGTGTGTGTGTGTGAGTGTAGGCAAGATTGGTCACTATTTTCTTGAATCCAATGATTTGGTGGAGAATTCCAGTTAGAAAAACTAAATAAAGTCACTACAACAAAGTTTTAGGAAGCAGGAGTGGGTGGGTTGTTGAGAAGGTGGAGGGGTGATGGTTTAGGGGATTTTTGGATGAGGAAACCAGGAAAGGGGATAACATTTGAAATGTAAATAAAGAAAATATCTAATAAAAAAAGGAGGAGGGTGAGATGCACTTTGGGAATGCAGTTGAGGAGAAGATCTGCTTTGAAGGGACTACAGCTGCCAATTTTATACCTGGAACAGAACAGCTTTCTTATCCACTGTCTGTTCATTCTCCACTCACAGCAGTGAGACAATTAACTCACTTTAGAGAATTGGTATTAGTAATTCAATTGATGTTGTGAGGAGCTTGAACATAGACTTTAAGGAATAGATTTTGGAGAAATGATTGGAGCTAAAATAAAGAGATTTGGAGTACCATAAATAGATTTGAATAGGCATTACAGTCTATCATCATTTTAAATTTCCAGCAATTACCATTAGCTCGGAATACCTAAGATACAATACACAGACCACATGAAGCTCAGGAAGAATGAAGACCAAAGTGTGGATATTTCAGTCCTTCTTCGAAAGGGGAACAAAATACCCATGGGAGAATTTACAGAAACAAAGTATGGAGCAGAGATTGAAGGAAAGGCCATCCAGAGACTACCCCACCTGAGGATCCATACCATATATAATCACCAAACCCAGACACTATTGTGGATGGCAACAAGTGCTTGCTGACAGGAGCCTGAAATATCTGTCTCCTGAGAGACTCTATCAGAACCTGACTAATGCAGAGGTGGATGCTTGCACCTAACCATTGGACTGAGCACAGGGTCCTCAATGAAGGAGCTAGAGAAAGGACCTAAGGAGCTGAAGGGGTTTGCAACCCCTTAGGGGGAACAACAATATGAACCAAGTACCTCCAGAGCTCATAGGGTCTAAACCACCAACCAAAAAGTACACATGGAGGGACCCATGTCTCCAGCTTCATATGTAGCAGAGGATGGCATTGTTGTTAATCAATGGGAGGAGTGGCCCTTGGCCCTGTGAAGGCTCTATGCCCCAGTGTTGGGAATGCCAATGCCAGGAAGCAGGAGTGGGTGGGTTGGTGAGTAGGGAAGCAGGAAAATAATAGGGGGTTTTTGGAGGGGGAATCAGGGAAAGGTATAATATTTGAAATGTAAATAAATAAAACATCTAAGCCCCCCCAAAAGAAAACAAAAAGAAAGAAAGAAAGAAACCACTAGAGGGTAGGTTTTTGGTTGCTGCTTAATCTTGCTTTTCCTTTTTTCATTATTTCTATTTTATAACTGGCAACACATTACATATGTGAATGAGTGCTTATACATATATCTAATACATATATATGAAAATATTAAGATTTGGTCAAACTACATGTTTTACATTCAAGTATAAAAGAAGTATTTTCATGATAGCAAAATTGTACAGATGCAAAACATGCTATAAATAAAGGCTTATACAAAAATATATAATTATTTCAATGTACAGAATTTATTAGTTAATTAAATGTTTTTGTAGTTAAGGACATGACTATATAATACTACAGAATGTGTTATTTTAATACATTGAGAGATATCATATTTAAACATGGAATAGTTTAGGTGGTTATATTAGGTTACTGGATAGACATATTTAGTTCCTAGTATGTAATTCCAGAGTTTGAGTACATTCTTATCCCAAGCAGATAGAGGAACTATTCCAAAATCAAATATTACAGACACTTCATACAGTGTCAATTGCTTCATTTATACTGACACAGGTGAATTGTTTATTGCTATTTTTGTTAAAATAAACATATCAGACACAAACTGAGTCAATTTGGAGTAATTTAAAACTTTTTCATTATTTATGTCCAATGTGATTTTAGGAAATTCCATCAAAATTTGTCCTCCAGTCAAGTGAATTTTTAATATATGATGAATAAATTCAAATGGAATTATTCATATGCAAAGGAAGTAATCTGATTTCTTTATGAGCCTATAATTGTTCTTACTGAGTATATCTAAAACATATTTTAAAAAAGAATTCTAGCCGAAAGGCAGATTGTACATAATAATTGTATAAAATAATATCAGGCTAATACAAAACATTATTATTAAATAAACTTTTGAAGCAAAATAAAGACTTAAAACTCAAATAAAATTTGATAACATTAAAAAAATGTTTCCAACTTTAGTATTCTCCAAAATATATTTATGTGAATGTATGGGTATTCTTTGCTAAGTATATTTGTTGTTTGGGTTCATATTTAACATAATCTTTTTATATAGATGTTACTGTACATAGCTGAACATTATTTGGTACTCATATTTTTAAAATTCCAAAAATGGACTTTGAAAAATATTAATTCAATCATATAGTAGTAAAACATAGTATATATTATAAATATAAAATATAAATGTAATGTACATTTATGAATTGTATATTTTATCTTTACATGAATATCATATTACTCTATAGGCTGTACATTATAGATAACATATATTTAGAAATAAATATAGATGCAATTTAATCCTGGCAAGTTTAAATAAAGGAAGAAGAGACATAGATATTGAGCTACAAAAAGCAAAATAGGGGACTCCCTTAAAAAACAAAAAAGGAACATTACAAGTAAAATTTTCTGTGACAGTTTTAGACAAAGGTAAAAGAGACATTCAAGACCAAAAACAGCTTATAGTTTTATGTGTTACCAATTTAGTACTTAATATTTTTCACTTATATCACAAGCCATTTCAATTCAATTAACTGAACATACATTAAGCTTCCCTTTATCTATAAGAGTGTCACTGAAAGACTAAATAATTTTGGTTCAAACCCTATCTTACAGAATCTGACCTAAGATTAAACTCCTGTTAAGTAACAAACTGATACCTACATCAGTTTTCGGCTTACTTCCCAACAAGCTTGCACATCACATCAGTTTCTGGGAAACTCCCAACAAATCTGCACCTCCATGTTATAAGCCTTCCCCTGGGACTTCACTTCTCTGTCTTGTTCTTGTTCTTGTTCTTTCTTGTTCTTGTTCTTGTTCTTGTTCTTTTGTTCTTGTTTTCTTGTTCTTGTTCTTGTTCTTCTTGTTCTTGTTCTTGTTCTTGTTCTTGTTCTTCTTGTTCTTGTTCTTGTTCTTCTTCTTCTTGTTCTTGTTCTTGTTCTTCTTCTTGTTCTTGTTGTTGTTGTTCTTCTTCTTGTTCTTGTTCTTCTTGTTCTTCTTGTTCTTCTTGT
>NC_045030.1:114838755-114845767 GCF_008632895.1 Mastomys coucha
TTTTATCACCTTTCCTGGTTCCCCCCCCCCAGAAACTCCCTTTCCCATCAACGTTTGCTCTGCTTCTATAAGGGTTTGACCCCACCCACTCACCCACACCTGCCTCCCCACTCTTGCATTCTCCTACACTGGGGCATTGAGCCTTCCTGGGATCATGAAAACAAATGGATGGATCTAAAATATATCGTCCTGAATGAGGTAACACAATCACAAAAGAACTTTTATGGTATGTACCCACTGATAAGTGGATATTAATTAATCCAAAAGCTCTGAATACCCAAGATACAATTCACAGACCACACGAAGCTCAAGAAGAAGGAAGAACAAAGTGTGTGTGCTTTGGTCCTTCATAGAAAGGGGACTTTACTTCTTGACAACCACCAATGCAAAGAAAAGCAGAACGTAAGTTTATGGTTTGGCTCCCAACACCAGCCAATTACTTTAAAGGGCAAATAAAATTTTGTAATGTATCCCACCCCAATCAGATGTGTGCCAGGCTACATATCCCCTTCTTGTCTCTATAAATACCTGCTTAAAATTAGATGCACAGCGTCACCCTCCAGTTCTGCTGAGTCAAAAGCAGCAGTGTGAGCCCAAGCTTGAATTTGTAAATAGAGACCGTAGTGTGATTGCATAGGACTTGGCTCCTTGGTGGTCTTTTGGGGCTTGCAACAGGTACAACATCACTAATGTATAGATATGATATATTTGCAATATTGTGTTTCTCATGACATATTCATGTCTAGCTACAAATTTACAGTAAATTTTGCAATGCATTTACTATGATTTTATTGAATTTTGGAGGAAATTTCTGGGTTTTGCTGAGCAGCACCTCTAGAAATCCTTACTGTGCCTTTGTCTAGCTCTCTGTTTTATTTACCAGGATCTGTTTTAGTTGGTGTCCAGAAACAATACTAGCAGAAACTTATGTTAAGGAAGTTGCAAACATCATCTTGGTTCAGTTGATGACACAATATAGATAAAGACCTTGCTTGATATTTCAATGATCCATATGAAGGTTAAATCTCTTCCCCAAAATGTTTCTTACTGAAGTACATATGTTGCTTGCATTCAGTTTTGCAGTGTAATGTTATCATACTAAATTTATTGATCATGAAATATTGTTTCAATGAGTTATTGCCATTGTATAGTTTTAGAAATTAAAATTAAAAACCTTTACACTGCTTTAACTTAATTTCAAGAAAAACTGCAAGAATGATGTTTAAAATTATAAAAGTTGTTGAAACAACAACCACAGATGGGACACAGATATTTCCAGTTATTATTGTCAGTTATGATTACTAGCCTCAACTTATAATGAGTTTCCCAATTAGTTTTAAAATCTTTTCTATGGACAGTATTCTGGCTTTGGAACTGTGGCATGTAGAAATTTGGCCTCAGAGAAAGATGGTTTCCATTCTTGTTTTGATATAACTTAGTATTTTTTCTTTCAGTCAGTCTTTGAAAAAGTGGTTGGTAGTAGCGCACTATCAAAGGCCTTCCAAATACTATGTTCCTTTGGAGATTGATGGCATTTTCGTAATCAAGAACTGCTACATATTTTTGTTTTACTAATGCATTATGTTGGTGACATTCTGGCTGAGAGAAATTTCTGCTGGACAGCAGGTGATTAATCATCCTACATATCTCATCAGTATTAAAGAATGGGATTTGCCACCCTAGGAAACTGTGATTCAGCATCTTGTCATGGATGGGGTTGTGGGAGTAATCACTTATTGTCATCTCCACTCTCCCTAGATGGAAGATCATTTTATCAGATAAGGTCTTATTATCATGACGTTGTGGTTGCAGTTGGGAGATACTCAGATAGATAATTCTATATAATAATAACCTAGGAATGGTCAGCTTTCTAGGAATTGGTATCTGTAGTGGAAGAGAGTGTTCTATTAATTCTTCATCTGGGGGATCATTTTGAGTCTTCTCTGTTTCAGATTGTCTGTTTTCTACTGTCGTGGGATCCATATCCTCCTGGGAACTTGATGAGTGTGGCTCCGTGCCTGATACATTGGTTTCCAGCTGAGAAATGTTGTTGGTATCAGGGAGTGGATGTTCTTTGTCTTCCTCACAGGCATTTGGTGGATCATTTTCAGCATTTTTCAGAGAGTTTTCAGCTGGATCACTTCCTCGGTTGGTAGAAGTCATTCTAGACACTATGGAGAATGGGGGAGATAAAGATCTATTAATCTGAAGAGGGTTTCACTTCCAAATTAGCCAGTAGTTTAGTCTTTCTGAAAGCATGTAGAGTGTTATTTCTATGCTTCTCTATAGCTCTAAACATTTTATCACTTAAAAACCCCAAAATAAAATAAGCAAAAAATCATAAGACCAACATAATTTATTGTGAAGTATATCTTCTCATTGTTTAGTTACAAAATTTATATAAATCTTAAATAATATATCCTCATCCTTGGATATTTAATGCATGTACTCTACTTATGAGTGTTTATGGTATGTATTCACTGATAAGTGAATTTTAGCTCAGAAGTTCGAAATACCCAAGATAAAATCCAAAAAACATAAGAAACTCAAGAAGAAAGAAAACAAAAGTGTGGATACTTCAATCCTTCTTAGAAGGGGGAATAAAATATCCATGGAAGGAGTTACAGAGACAAAGTGTGGAGCAGAGATTGAAGGAAGGACAATCCAAAGACTGCCCCACCTGGGGATCCTTCCCATATTCAATCACTGAACTCAGATACTATTGTGGAAGTCAGCAAGTGCTGGCTGACAGGAGCCTGATATAGCTGTCTCCTGAGAGGCTCTGACAGTGCCTGACTAATAGAGAAGTGGAGGCTCACATCCATCCATTGGACTGAGTACAGGGTCCCCAATGAAGGAGCTAGAGAAAGGACCCAAGGAGCTAAAGGCATTGGCAACCCCATAGGAGGAACAATATGAACTAGCCAGTACCCCCAGAGCTCCCAGGGCCTAAACCACCAACCAAAGTACACATGATGGGACTCACAGCTCCAACTCCATATGTAGCAGAGAATGGCCTATTTGGTCATCAATGGGAGTAGAGGCTCTTGGTCCTGTGAAAGGTGCTATGCCCCAGTGTAGGGGAATGCCAGGGCCAGGAAGCAGGACAGAGTGGGTTGGTCATCATGGGGAGGGTAGAGGGAATAGGGATTTTTTTCCAAAGGGGAAACCACAAAATTGGATAACATTTGAAATGTAAATAAATATCTAATAAAAATAAAATATTTAATAAAAATATAATTCTGTACAGAAAATATATTTGTTCATTTTCATGTCAAATTTAATAGAATTTTCATCGAATAAAATAGATCATTTTTGGTAATGTGTATAAGTTTATATTGATTTTGGTCTCTGAATTGAGACCAATCTAAAAAGGACATTTCATTACGATATATGTTTGGAAGAAAATTAAGCATCTTTTATGATAGAATATTTGTAATCAAATTTGAGCTATATTTTTCTGTGGGATTTTCTATCCTTCGTTTCTTACTTTCTTCTTTCCTTCATTTTTTTCTTCCTTTCTTCTCTCCTTTTATTTTTGTATGTTCTTTTAAATTATATGCATACAAAAAATGACAACCGGGGATTATCCTGTAGGAATTCTCAATTATTCAGGACACCTGAGACTTCTCAATGATTGGACCACCAAACAGGCAGCATACACAAGCTGATATAAGGCCCCCAACACACATACAGTAGAGGAATACCAGGTCGGTAATCTTTCAGAGATGATGTACCTAACCCTCAGGAGACTGGAGGCCATAGGGTCAGGGGGGAATAGGTGGCAGGGACTTCCATGTGGCGACAGGTGGACTGAGAGGAGGTATGGAAGTGGAACAGTCAGAGGGTGGATGTGGGGTATAAAATATGGTGTGTAAAAAATTTATTAAAAAAACATCAGGATTGTGGAAAATAAAAATATTATTAATAAAAAAAGAAAAATCAGGACTGTGGAAAATACAAAAAGAAAAGAAAAAGAAAGACAGTGAAAGAAAGAGCATTGAAAGAAGTTAAGGCCAGATTTGTACTTAATTTCTTAGAACAACTTCCAAATGTAACACTTGGTTCGCAATTATATTGCCTTGTTTTTGATTAAGATGATGTTTACTGCAGGCTAATTTTATGGCAAATAATATCAAATTCAACTATCTACTTACCAATGTACCCCCCCTTCTCTTATTCTCTCAGAATTTTTTCCTCCTGTTGTTTACCTGCTGAAATACTTTCAGTACACCCTAAATTTCTAAACACTGTGTATCAAATTCTTCTATATGAATTTACTATGAATAATCTCAGTTTGGTGATTTCTTCAAAGCAGGAATAAAGATACACATGTTATCCATTTATTTATTTAAAAATACATTTATGTATTTTTGAGAACTTCAAACACATATACAATGTGTTTAGATAATTTATGCCACCCTACTACTCCTCTAACTTCTCCCAGGTACTCACAAGTCTCTTGTCCATATTTGTATCCTGTTCTTCATTTTCTTTATAGTGTAGTTAGTCCAATTTGTGCTACCTCTATGCATATGGGTATGGGATGTGCATGAACACTTAAATGTGAGTAAAGTATGAGATACATTACACTGAATAAAACTGACTTTCACTCCCACCCACAGAGCACAACATTCATAGTAACAAAAGGCATTATAATCTATTAAGAATGAAAAGATTATCAGCATTTCTACTCTGCTGTTAACACAGTGAGCCAAAAATAATAACCAGAGGGGCAAGATTTGCCCATTGACACAATGGTGATATTTTTGCTATGGAGTTAATCAACAGCTATCTGATTGTAACTTATACCCGTACCTATATATCTGGTGAGCAAATCATGGCTGGGTAGATCACACATTCTAGGGATAATCTACTACTTTTTTTGTTTCCTAACTGGACAGAAAAAAAAAACAAATTATTTTCTGAAGTACCCAAAGATTGGAGTCCTCCTCATCCTTTATCAGGAAAGTTTTTCATCCCAGTAGACAGTGGTTAAAACAGAGACTCACAACTAGTTAGATTATAGAAAATAAGTGACCATGGACTACTGATCTCAATAAGAGAAATCTATATCATCTTCTTCCAAATAGGATCAGTAACCATTGTGGAAGAGGTGTTGCAGAGACAACAATGGTCAGAATTTAGGTAGGAATTATTTATAAAAGTATCTTCTGTCCTTTGTTATTATGAGCTCACTATAGCTGTGACTAGCTATACAAAACCTGGACAGTATCAACAAGCCAGTTTCAATTCATCTAGAGTCCCAACCTCCAGCTGAGAGTTCTTGATTTGTGTTTTGATAAAAAAAAATAATGATAGGTAAAGAAAAATATAAGTAGTCTGATATCAATTCTTTTTATGAGCTACCTTATATAAAATTAATGCATAGGTCAGCTGTATTTTATGGATCATTGCTAATAAAAGATAAGGACGTTCAGAGGGGTCCTCTATAGCCAGACTTCATCTCTAACTGTTCAATAGATAGTATATATGTGTGTATATATACACATATGTATATATATTCATATATATATGAATAGTATATATACTTGTTCATCTTTCATGGTCATCTTTTCATTCAAATTAAGCCTTAATTAAAAAACATTTTGAATGTTTGATATTAAAGCAAGAATTTTTTTCCTATCAGAAACATTATTTTGTCCTATCAGTTGACATTATTTTGAAATCAACAAGTATAGTGATATTTAATTTTATAATCTTCACTACGTAGTACTTTTTTAAGACCAAGAAAAATGTATGCATTCCAATTTGAGTCTCCTCTTAATTCTCTAATCTACTTTCAAAAATCTCTTGTTCAGAGTTTCCAAACTGATAAACTTTTTTGAGTTTTAATGGCTTCATATGCAGCATTTAAGGAAAAAACAAACTCTATCAAAATACCTTGGTATTAACAATTAAAATTATTAGTGAGATACAGTAATAAATAGAATCCATATTTTAAGAAAAGCTTGAAATAAACTCACCAGTTTGGTAACAAATGACTGGATATTTTTAGTGAGAATGAGCTCCAGCAACTGGGTAAGAATTGCACTTTCTTGGTTTTCTATAGATCTTGTTGAATAGATCCTTAAATCAAATAAAAATATTTTCATAAAACAGAAGTAAAGTCAATTTCTACAACTCCCTCCCCTGGAGTGGGGCTTACACTAATTAGTTTGTTTGTTTGTTTGGTTTCTCATCTTCAGTCTTAATTTTTATATTCATTGCTCTTTTTTCTTTGAAGTAGTATTTCCATAAGAATATAAGTGATAATTTTTCATGTATTCAAAAATATATCACAGATATTTATACTACTATACTAAAATAAATATTATCAAGGAAGGATATGTCATATAAAAAGACTGACTTATGGAAAGAAGTTAAATCAAATACCATGTACTAAGAATATAGTACCATTAATAAAATACAAGTACCTTGAGTGCCCTCAAGCCCTTTTTCCAAATCTGTCATCTTCCATTCCTCACAGGTTGGTTCTATTCTTTTGTGAATCCCTGTCAACAGCAGGCTAACGGCTCACTCTTTTAAAGAAACCCCACTTACCACACTTGGTAGGAATCCAGGTAAGTTACTACCTGTACTTTCCTTCTTCCTCTCTTTTGAGTTCTTCCTCGTATATTACTATACCCCACTACTGTTGCCTACCTAATCCCATCATCCCACCCTATCACCGTTCTCTTGGGGTTCACTAGCACACATAGTATTGATACACAGTTCCTATAATTCTCCTTTCACCATCTTTTTACGATTTCTCACTGACTTCAGACCCTCTGGAAATCAATATGGCAGTTCCTCCGGAAATTGGGCATAGTACTACTGGAGGATCCAGCTATACCACTCCTGGGGATATACCCTGCAAGGAGTTAGAGAAAGTACCAATGGAGCTGAGGGGTTTGTAGCCCCTTAGGACTAACAACAATATGAACTACCTAGTATCCTCAGAGCTCCCAGGGTCTCAACCACCAACCAAGGACTGCACATGGAGGGGTCT
>NC_045030.1:114845988-114848057 GCF_008632895.1 Mastomys coucha
AAATAAAGAAAATATCTTTAAAAAAAAGATTTATAAAAATAAGAAATAATACCTCAAAAACCATAGATGGGAAGAAATAACTAAATGTACTTAAAATTATTGACATGAACAGATTAATAATAAGTGAAAGAAAGAATTGGCTCTCTGAAGAAAATCAAGACTGACAAATCTTTAACCAAATTAAGCAAAATCAAAATTAATAAATATTAGAGATGAAATGGGAAATATAACAACAGATACTTAGGTAATTGAGAAATCATTTTTGTAAATGAAATACATTTTCGTTATCCATTCTTCCATTGTGGGACATCTGGGGTGTTTCCAGCTTCTGGCTATCACAAATAAGCTCACTAGCACATGCCCATGTGGCATGGTGAAGCTTTTTTGTATAAACCCAAAAGTGGTATAGCTGTGTCTTCAGGTAGATCTATTTCCAATTTTCTGAGGAACTTCCAGATTGATTCCCAGAGTAGTTGTACCAGCTTGCAACCTAACCAGCAATGGAGGAGTGTTCCTCTTTTTCCACATCCCCCCATCATCTGCTGTCACTTGAAGTTTTTGACCTTAGCCATTCTAACTGGTATAAGGTAGAATCTTAGCATTAAAAATCTGTAGTCTTCCAAACTGAAAAGACTAAGAGAAATGGATGGATGAATGATGTACCAAAGTTTAATCAATATAAAAAAAATTAAACAGACCCATACTCCCAGTGGAGTGAAATTAGTAATTTAAATTCTCTCAACAAAAACAGCAATAAATCCAAACCAAACAAAAACAAACCAAATGAACAATAATAGCATCAACAGCTACAACAACAACACAATAACAGGCTAGTCAGAATGATTCACAATAAAACTTTAATGAAGAATAAATTGCAAAGATACTCAAATTATTGTACGAAATAAAAATTTAAGTACATTTTCAATTTTTTAATGATGCCACTATTACTGTGATCCATAAGTCACATGGGCTAAACAAAAAAGAAAGAAAAAATTATAGACAAATATTCCCTATGAACATAGATGGAAAAATTCTCATTAAATACTTGCAAGCCAAATTTAAATATATATATCAAAAAGATCATCAAAAAGATTATCTACCATGATCAAGTTGTTTTCATCTCAGAACTGTATGAACAGTTCATATAAATGCCAATAAATGCAATCTACCACATAAAGAGATGAAAAGACAGAAACCACATGACCATCTAATTAGATGCTGAAAAGGCTTTTGACAAAAATATCCAACATCAACATCACTTTATGATGAAAATCCTAGAGAAACTATGAATATAAGAGCTATAACTTAATAAAGGTAATTTATAGTAAAATGCGCAGTCAATATCATTGTAAATGGAGAGAAGCTCAAACCATTTCCAATGGAATCAGGAATGAGACAAAAATGTTCAATTTTTTCATACCTACTCAAAATGGTACTTGAAGTCTTAGAGCAATAACACAGCTGAAGAAGTTCAAGGGAATATAAATAAGAAAGGATGGAGTCAGTGACACTTTATTTGCAGACAATATGATTTTATACATAAATTATCCTAAAGACTCTACCAGGAATCTTCTACAGGTGACAATTAGTTTCCGTAAAGTGGCAAAATACAAAATTAACACATTAAAAAATGGTACTCTTCCTACACACAAATGGCACTGAGAAAGAAATCAGTTCAGCAATACCTTGCACAATAGCCTTGAAAGAAAAAAATTCTTAAAAGAATATGTCTAATCAAACAAATAAAAGACTTGTAGAGTATACATATAGATAGATAGATAGATAGATAGATAGAGAGAGAGAGAGAGAGAGTATATAGAATTCTTAAGCATCTAAGAAAAAATTGAAAATGACATTAGAAAATAGAAAGTCTTCCCACTGAATTCATCAATAGGATTACATATGACTACACAGAGACTGTGACATTGTTTGCAACTGATAGCTTCTGAGAGAAAAAAAAATCAGTTCTTTTCAACTAATTAACTCTGGGTATCAAGCATACTCCAGAAGCAGTTAGCCAAAAAGCCAGACTACAGAATGTGTGTGTGTGTGTGTGTGTGTGTGTGTGT
>NC_045030.1:114848388-114851527 GCF_008632895.1 Mastomys coucha
TATATTGTAAATTTTATTTATATATTTATATGTATGTGTATATATGTGTGTATGTGTGTGTGTATTATATCTTTTCATGTATTTCAGCAAAATATTTTATGGTATAAATTATTTATATATGTATATTTATATATATATACATAATTTCCATTAACATATTACAATTTTATGTTATATAATAAGTGTTAGTATGTTGAAAAGCTTTAAAAATACACTACGTAACATGGAATGTTGATACATATATGTAATCCCAGAACTTGGGAGGCTGAAACAAGAGGATAGCTTTATGTTCAAGGCCAGCTTATTCTTTATAGTGAGTACCAGGCTAGCCAGTGATATGGAGTGAGATCCTCTGTCTCCCGGCCCCCGCCATCAAGGAATACTTTCAATATACAACTTTTCCTATAGACTATATACTATAACCAGATGCAAGTCATGTCTTAGCAGGGCTCTAGAGATGAGGTGCAAAATGTGAAACATGAGGAGATATGCTACGCTCCCCAGGAAATTCTTGAATTTACTAATTCTTGCATGTAGAAACACCAGGGAAATATGAGGGAATGGGTTTTAAGAGTATGGGATAATTGGCAAAAAGATAAAGCTAGAATAAGCTGACTGTTTTTAAATAGGTCCATGTGAGGCACAATAAAAAGACAGAAAATTAAGGGGACATGGGAAGAAAACAGAAGCCTTTTACCAGGAATTTTCTTCACTTCCCTGCTGATAAGAGCCAGGAAACTTCAAAGACAACTAATAGGGAAAATTGCCTACAGAAATAATGTGCATCCTCTTAAAGCTATTTGGGTTTACTTAGGGCCAAAAAGTAACATGTAACCTCAAATTTTAACATTTTCTCAGGCTTCTAAAGTTATCTGTGACTGTCTAGGCCAAAAATAACACTAACTGTAATTTTGAAACTATTCTTTCACCCAGCAATTTATACTACACCTTCAAACTTTTTCTACAAAAGAAAACAGATTTTTTAACTTTGCTGTACACTATACTTTTTGAGCAATTTTTTTTCAGGGCTCCTTAGCAACTTTTAAAAAATGTAACTTGAAAACTATCAAAATTTTATATGTATTATTAATACACCAAAGAAAGGCTCTTTGAGAAGCACATACTCATACTTGAATATATCTCATTTTTTCTAACATGCCATTTTCTTATCCCTTATACTTAAAATCTATATTAAAATATCATATGAAATTTACACTCTGTTGTATATGTCATTCCTAAAAAGAATTCAGTTTATTCGTGTATTGGGAAAAGTACCATCTCAGACTGCAAGACAACAATAAGTAACAATTACAGTAACAGCACTGTAATCCTGGACATATTGAAAGAAGATTCTAGGTTAAATGTTGTACTTCTTGAAATTAAAAAAAGAAAAAAAAAAGGTGCCGGTTTATTAGATTAGTTGGATGAGCCAAGAGTCAAATTTTCTAGTATTATAAATGATCTGGAAATGACATAGTGTTAATAAAGAAGATTTGTAGCTCAGAGGAAATGAAACACTGGTGTGGACTCACCATGTTAAACAAATTCATTCAAAATGGGGACCTACAAAAGACTATATCTTCTCAGAACCTCACAGAATGTTCTTCAAAATTGAACATGTACTTGTTCAGAAAGCAAGGTTCATTAGATACAAGTAAAATAACCCCTTGAATCATAGCAGACCACCATAGATTAAAGCTACTTTTCCACAACAAAAGAAATAACAGAAAGCCTACAAACTCATGGAAACTGAACAACTCTCTACTGAATGACAGTTGGGTAGAGGAATAAAGAAAGAAATTACAGACTTCCAAGAAATCAGTGAAAATGGATGCACAGCATGCCAAATCTTTGAATGAGAGAAAGGAAGGAAGGAAGGAAGGAAGTCAACCAGATGATAGCTAATGATATTCTGCTCTACTCATAGATCTGTGCCTAGTTTACTTATCATTAGAGAGGCTTCATTCAGCAACAGGAGGGAACAGATACCCACAGCTAAATATTAGGTGCGAAGAAAGGAAGAGGAAAGGACTGTAGTAGTCAGAGGGAATGAGGACAACATGAGAACATAACCTTAAAATAAAGTAAGCACGACTTACAGAAGCTCAAAGAGGTTGAAACCATAATCACAGAGCCTGTAAGAGTCTGAGCTAAGTCTTGTGCATATAGGAAGCATGGTGTTCTTGAGGAACTCCTAACAGTAGGAGTTGAGTGTGTCTCTGACCCTTTTGCTTGTTCTGTGGACTCCGTTACTTCTACTGGGTTTCCTTATCCAGTCTTGATATGAAGGTTCCTGCCTAGTCTTATTGTAGCTTGCTATGTAGTGCTCAGTTGATATCCCCTCTGGCTTGCTTTTTTTCTGTAGGGAAATGGGAAAGGAGTGGATCTAGGGGAGAGAGGATATATAGAGGAAAAAATAGTGTTAAGGATGTAATGTGTGAGAAGAATAAGTAAATCAAAATAAAACATTTTATATTAAAATTAACTGAAGACAAATGGACACGTTTCTGTATGTATGTGACCTGCAATATTAATCACGATGAAGTATATAATTAATATAGACCTATAGAAGCCAATTAGATAGAAGTAATCTCAATCCACCAACTTTTAAAAAAGCCTAGAGCCAGATGAATGCAGTACAGAATACTATCAAATGGTCATAAACAGTAACACCAATACACCTCAAATTATTCTGTAAAACAAAAAGGTGTCACATCCAAATTATTTTTATGAAGCCAGCATGCTTACAGTAACCAAACTTGAGAAAGAGCTGGATAAAAAAAGAGAATTACAGACCAGTTCTCTGATGAACCTACAAGCAAAAATTATTTGCCTTACAAACAAAATTCAAAATGACATTATAAAGATTATCCATCTACCATGATCCAGAAAAATACAAAGAAGTTCACTTGCCTCCCTCTCATTCAGCATATTGCTTGAAGTCTTAGCTACAGCAATTGGGTAATTGAACTAGAGATGTGGATAAAGGAGATATAAATAGGAAAAGAAGATATCAAAGTACCTATATTTGTATAAGACAATTTTATACATTGTCTCTAAAAGACTCTAAAGAATCCACCAGAAATGACCTAAAGTAGACTTATTTTAAAAAGTAATATTATATAAAATTAAAAAAAAA
>NC_045030.1:114852192-114868237 GCF_008632895.1 Mastomys coucha
ACCATCCCACCCCTTCCTGCTTACTGGCCCTGGCATTCCCCTACACTGGGGCATAGAACCTTCACAGGTCTAAGGGCCTCTCCTCCCATTGATGACCAACTTGGTCATCCTCTGCTATATGGATGCTGCTGGAGCCATGAGTCCCATCATGTGTACTCTTTGGTTGGTGGGTTAGTCCCTGGGAGCTCTGAGGGTACTAGTTAGTTCATATTGTTTTTCCTCAAAAACAATCTCTTAAATTTCATATTGAAAATCAAATCACCCAGGAAAGCCAAAACAACCCTAAACAATAAAACAAAATACCTGGCGGTGGTGGCGCACGCCTTTAATCCCAGCACTTGGGAGGCAGAGGCAGGCAGATTTCTGAGTTCGAGGCCAGCCTGGTCTACATAGTGAGTACCAGGACAGCTGGGGCTAAACAGAGAAACCCTGTCTCGAAAAAAAATAAATAAATAAAGCACTACTTGAAGTACCACCATTCAAGATTTTAATTTATGTTATAAAACTAAAGAAACACAAACAGCATGGTACTGGCATAAGAATGGACACAATGATCAATGGAATATAATTAAGGTCCTGGCTATAAGTTCATACACCCACAGACACCCGATTTGTGACACTGATCTGGCTATAAGTTCATACACCCACAGACACCCGATTTGTGACACTGATCTATAGTGTAGATCCTAAAATCCATACTTGAGAAAAGACACCATCTTTAACAAATGATACTGGGAAAACTGGATAGTTGCATGTTTTGAATAATGAAATGATCTTTCAAAAATGAAAGGATAATTTCTTATCATCCTCCAAACAAATCAATTCCTAATGGATCAAAAGTCTCAGAGTTAGACTTGAAATATTTACTTTAAACTTCTAGAATAAATAGGGAGTACACTTCAGGAAATAAATCATTATCTGTTACCCAGTGCCCAGTATTAGCCCTGAAAACATGCATAGAAGTAACATTTTATGAATGAGTAGGTCATATTTAGATGCATATAACAACAGTTAATAAAAGAAGAGGCTATGAATTTGCAAGGGCCCAATAATGGGTATATGGGAGGGTGTGGAGTAAGAAAATGGGATGGAGAAAAGATGTAATTATATTACAATCTCAAAAGTAAATATTAGCTATACTCAGCTGTTACAAAGAATTGTAAATTAAAACTACACGGAAATTTTAACTTTTTCCAGTCATAAAGACAAGTGTTAAGAAAGGAGGTAATAGGGGGTATTTCAGAGGGGAAACCAGGAAAGGGGAGAACATTTGAAATGTAAATCAAGAAAATATCTAATTAACAAAAAGAAATTAAGAAAAATGTAGACAATGATGTCGAGATCAAGAAATGTTCAAGACACTCTAGGTGGGGAACTAATTGCTGTAGTCACTGTGACTATAAATAGATGTACCAATTTCTCAGAAAAATATAGATATACCATATGAAACAAATAAATTACTTCTGGATATATACTCAGAGGAATGTATTTCATATTACTAAGTGACATGGTCATCCATGTTCACAGTGGCTCTACTTCCATTATCTAAGGCATGATAAAAACTTAGATACCCATCAATTGATAAGTGGATAATTAAAATGTAATACTGATAACAAATGACTTTTTGGATGAGGGAAAGTCATTCTTTTTTTTAATTTTTTTAATGGAAAGCACAGATTTCTCTCATATAACACATACTGACCACAGTTTTCTCTCACTCAACTCCTCCTACCTCTTCTCTTGCCCAGATCTACTCCCCTCCCACTTCCATCCAGAAAGTAGGTCTCTAAGAGAGAACAACTAAATACAAGAAAACAAGATAAAATATGTCAAGGAAAAAAAAACCCTTATACAGAGACTAGCCTTGGCAACCCATTATTTTCTCTAAGACTGCCTCCTTAAGGTCAACTATATTCTAGTGGATAGCCTCACATAAAGAAGTATATATTATGCCTCACACAAAGAAGTAGTTGAGCAGCACAAATTAAAGTCAATAGATTATTAAATTTTAAAAAGGAAACGGACATAAATAAAAACAATGATGTGTGAAAAAATACTAAGGACATGTGTTGAAGAAATGGTATTTTCAATAAACAATATTTGGAAAATTGGATGATCAAATGCAGAGTAATTAACTAGGCATCCTGTCTCCCTTGCTAGAAAAATGAAATCAGAGCTATCAAGATTGCTTAATGGGCAACAATACTTGACACCAAGCCTGATTCTTTGAGTTTCACTCCCAAAGATCATGTATGGTGGACGAAAAGTATTAACTCTGGCAATTTGACATAACTTCTACATGCATGCCATAATATGTGTAGTCACCCTAATACTCAAAATAAATAAAAAAAACATTAAAACATTTTAAAATGAACTCAAAATAAATTCACTACATAAATTCAAGTAAGACTAGAGCCCAAAAGTACTTGAAATAAAAAACAGAAAAAGTTATTTCTATAGGTATGAACATTTTGGGCAATGCTACAAATGAACAGAAAATATAAGCAAGCAGAAGAAAAGGGGATTAGAATAAACTAAACATTTTATCAAAAAAAAATAATTAAAATGAAGAAGCCACTGAAAACACAGAGGAAAATATTTATAATTTATGCATATAACAAGGGGTAATATCTAAAATTTATGGGAAATAACTTTGGGGCAAATTTGAAAACAAAACAGCTGAAGAAAATACCAAGTATTAAATAGATATTTTTGACAAAATGGCATACCTGCAAAATATATGAAAAACTGCTCAAAATTAATAATCTTTAAAGAAATTCAGGCAAACACTACAAGATAAGAGTTCATCACTGTTCTCAAAAATAGGTATAATCAAAAATACTAAATCTAACAAATGCTATATAGGATGGTAGAAAAGAAAAACCTTTAATAATTCTGCTGGAAATGCACATTCCTGAAATGAAATGTAATATACAGGTTCCTCAAAAAAATGAGAATATGACTAACTACCTTATCTCTAGCTAGACAGCTGACAATAAAATTAGGATGCAAAAGAAATGTGCATACTCTCCTATTAATTGTAACATGTCAGAAAATCTGAATGATGGAAATTTTTGAATGCATGAAGAAAACGTGAAACATGTGGACACTTTATTAAGCTATGAAAGAATTCCTGTTATACATGATATGCATGAGTGAAGTTAATCATAGTAACAAAAATAAAATAGACAAAGTAAGACAAGCATGTCATAATCTTACTTATATATGGAGTCTAAAATTATTGATCCCATAAAAATTTTGAATAGAGGGGTAGTTTCCAGAGGCTACGAAAAATAAGGAAAGGGAAAGATGCTAAAAGTTGGTCAATGAATACTGAAATACAGTGAGATAGGCAAAAGTTTGGTTGTGTTCTATTGTATTGAGGTAACAATAACCTTCCTCATATTTCTGTTAGCTCAAAGAAATGATGTTGAGAAATTTCATCATGAATAAATAATAAATGATAAATGATACTTATTGAAACATTGCACAGTGTGATATATATATATATATATTAGTCTATTTATTTATGTAAGTTTTATAGTTTTTGAAAAAGTACCTAAATTAGATTTAGTTTAGATAAAAGATACTTCATTTTTTCTTGGAACTTTTATGAATCAATTGAATTATTCAGATTGAGAGAAGGTTGTCGTTTTTAAAAATTCTAATTAATTATTTAGTGTCTTGTAGTACACAATGCCAATATGCTCCAGGACTATATATATATTCCATATACAAGGACTAAAACATATGAACAAAAATGAAACACCTCAACTCATCTCCACAGACAGGTTTTATTCCTCATGAAAATCTCCAGTATATATCTCTTAGATCCTTTGGCTGAAACAGTAAGCTCAATTCTTAAAAACAAGTACATATATAAGCAAGAAAGTTCCCTTCATTATACTTCAGTCCCTTTACATAAAGGAACTTAAATATGATAGTTCAAAATTTAACTTTATTTTACGTTAATATTATTTTAAAAGATTAATGACAAACTCAAGTATTACCTCTACTTGATTTCTGGTCATAGGGTCAAATATGAACATATTTAGCTCCTTATTTAGAGCAATGAATCTTAGACTAACACTTCTGTGGAAAAAAAAGTTAGACAAATCTTCTGCAACTAATTACAAATAGTTTCTTATATACTGAAAATATAATGATATCTATATTAAGAAACACTCATTTTGTTTCTCAAGTTTTCTCTTTCAACTCACTGTATCTCTCCATTCTAATTAGTAGGAGTCCTTTTCTACAAGATGGGCTCTGGACACCTGGACTCCTCTCCTGATATTCATCCCTTTACATTGACACTTGTACCTTTTGAAAATTCCACTGCTTGCATCACAATGAGACTACATGTGTGAAACCTAGCAACAAAAGTGAAGCCTCTGCAGAGTGTTATAATTTAAAATGATAGCCTGAAATCTTTAGATGTTAATTAATAATTTAAGCTTAAACATCCTGTGACCTTATCACTTTTACCCCCCCCCAAAAAATTTTAATTTTCCCTAAGATTGGAAAAATGTGAAACAAACTTAGTATACAATATAAGATGACTAGAAATGTTTAAATTCCTTATAATAATACTTTCGGAGTATAAGCCAAATATGATCACGCATGTTTTTACCATGGTAATATGAGCCATATCTATATGAAC
Source organism: Mastomys coucha (assembly GCF_008632895.1). NCBI lineage: Eukaryota > Metazoa > Chordata > Mammalia > Rodentia > Muridae > Mastomys > Mastomys coucha. The sequence goes on from NC_045030.1 coordinate 114,856,856, forward strand.
TTATACTATTCAAGTATTTAATGGGTATAGAAAATCTACAATGGAAACCATCATGAAGCCACATAGCAAAGCTAGTTCTGCCTAGAAGCTCCAGCATATCCTGAAAAGTCAAACAGAAAGTGATTGAGGGATCTAATATTGACTTCTGGGCTCTATATATGCACAACACACACACACAAACATAGAAACATATGAAGAGATATATATTACGTTTTTCATCTGTTTTCTTACAGTGAGTTTGTTGTATCCTACCTTTCTCCTCATTCACTTTCACAACTATCACATTACCTAAATATAGCATAATGATGATGGGGATATGGAATTTTCCCCTGTCAACTTCTTTGCTTGTCATATTTGTCATATTTGGAGAACTCCAGAATTTAGTTAAAAGGAATAAATATATCCAATTGCTTTCTAGTGGTAAGCAATCTTTTGGCTACTGTGATTTTCTTCCCAAAATTCCAAATTAAAAATATAGATATACTGTTATTACAGTAAAAACACAGGAAATCACTATAGCTTTTCTTTTTGTTGAATATAGAATTTTTTCCTCATGTGATATATTGTGATTATGGTTTCCCTTTCCTCTACACTTCTAAGTTCCTCCATAGCTTGCATCCTATCCAGAACTACTCCCCTTCTGACTCTTACTAGAAAACAAATATGTTTTTAAGGAATTACAACAAAACATAACAAAATAAAATATAATATGATAAAAGTAAAGAAACTAACACATAAGAATTGGACAAAACAAAGGAAAAAGCTCAAGAGAAGGAACAAACATCAGAGTCCCACTCATTCAGACACTCAACAATCCCATAAACACTAAACTCAAAGCCATAATGTATATGAAAAGGACCTTGCTGGGACTCATGTAGCCTCTATGCCTGCTGCCTCAGGCTCTTTGAGTTCATATGTGAAAAGTGGCATAGTTTCCTTATTGTTTACCATTAAAATATCATGACAGTGGCTTACTCTGACCTGGTAAGCAGCAAGCATTTTGGTTACGTGCCTAGTGTGTCAATAACAAGTGTAGGGTCTGAGTCTGCGACAAGACTTTACAATGAATGGAAACTACCCATAATGTTTAATAATGTTTATGTTTTATTTTATTTCCTTAAATATTTAATGTTGCATATTATTTTAGCTTCATTATCTCTCTATGATAAAACATCTGGGCCAAAAGCAACTTAGAGGAGTCAGATTTATTTGGCTTATACTTCCAGGCCACAGCTCACCATTGAAGGAAGTTAGGCCATTGAACTCAAAGCAGGAACATGGCAGCAGGAACTATGGATGAACACTGCTCAGTGGCTCACACTTTTGCTGGCTCACTAGCTCACTCATAGCTAGATTTCTTATACAGCCCAAGACCATCTGCCTAGGGATGGTATTTCTCAGTGTGCTGGGCCCTCCTACATGAATTAATAATCAATATATTTTCCCTTAAACTAACCCTATCTAGACAGTTCTTTAATATAGGGTTTCCTGTCAGATGACTCTAGATTATGTCAAGTTGAAAACTATAGGTAACTAGGGCAAACAGAAGATACTGTACATTTTTTTTTAATTGGCTTACTTTAGCTTCATCCTCCCTCAATTTCAAGGAAGATTACAATGGATATTAATGTCTATATGCACTGAATGTCAAACAGATATGTTATATGTTAAACACAACTAAATTTTAAAGAGACAATAAGACAATAGAATACACTTAGATAAAAATTAAGATTATTCTATGATCCACAAAATAATTTTATAAAGGTAGAATTAGATGTATGGGTCTATGCAGAAGTGCCACAACTTGATTTCTATGCATTGAAAGTTAATAGAGAGAAAGGTATCAGCCCAGTATTATGTGGATTGATGGCTTGGTAGTCAATTTTAGTTGTGAAAAATATTACTTCTTTGGATTCTGAATGAAGCCTGTAAAAGCTTAAGAATAGCATGTCTAGACTTAGATATGTTTACAGATGAAAAGCACATAAAACACGGCACCATTTTTGAGGTCACTCTTTTCACTGAAAATACTTGCTTTTCGTGTTGCAATGAAGAATCAGAGTGTAAGCCATAAAAAAATCACAAACTAAAATTGACAAGAGAAAGCTAGAGAGAAGTAAAATTTGAAAGGGAGATGGTGCTCCTATTGTGATGCCTTCTTTAAGAAACAACAGTCATGTTCTGTTTTTTCCTACATGCCACATAATGACTTTCAAGTTAAATATTACATCGCACTTTGATATTTCCAATCTACATTTCTTAATTTCTTCTTATCTCTATGTTGTATCAGCAAGTTTCTTTTTGATGGGCATAAGAGTAGGAAGTATTTTTCAGGGAGTCAAAGTAGTATCTTGGAAAATACATTCAATAGAGTTATCATCTATGTACAATTAAAGCTAACAATACTATCTAAATTCTGTTCAGAGAGTCTTAAAATTTATGAAGTCTATGAATCATAAATCATTTTAGTTAACCAGATATGTAGAAAATTCACAGACATTCTTATTGATCAAAGTATGTATTGACTTTTATGTGTCCTCCTGAGAAATTTTATAAGTCTTGTGCTAATTTTGTATAATATATCGTTTGTTAGTGAGTAAATAGAATTTGTTATCCATTCTACCTATCAACTTCAGTCAGATGAAAGTATTGCAAATATTTCATAATATTTAATACATTGCCTTTGCAGTTGGTCAAGTATTTCCTTTCATATGATGACCCTTGTAAATTATATATAATATCACTTAGCTTCTTGTTCATTTGTTTTGGAGACCCATTTAAATGTCTTGAAATATTTTCCTATATTTTATTTTATTAATAGCAGTCTGATAATTTCATTTACTGCACTGAAATCTTAAATCTATCATAAATCCATCATTATAATTTATGAGATATATGAATCAGCCTTAATTCTGCATTTGGTCATTGTTATGCCCAGAGTCCTCGGGAAAACCCAAAGGGGCCCAAGGATTACAAAGTTAACTGTAATTTACAAAAGAGCCTTTTATTCGAGTCCAGACTCAGATCACATGCTTTGCACTCACGAAGAGCAAGTGCTCCCATGTAATGAATGAGCTCGGGAAAAACATGGGTTTATATACAAAATTGGGAATTCTTAGGATGCTTCAGAGTGAGGGGAGTGAAATGCTAAAACTATTTGTTAGGGCGGAACTGAAGCTGGCGGGGATTAATGGGTTTCTGTTTTGGGGTTATCTGGAATTAATTTTATGGCTGACCATAACTGTCTGTGACCTCTGATTACCCTTTTCTATGATTTAAACGGTGGGTTCTAATCATCTTTGGGTTTGTTATTTCTTTAAGGTCCCAAGGACAGGCACCTGGAGAGTTCAGCCTCTTATCAGAGAGTGCTGGTCAGCCCTGACTACACCTAGACTGGGAGGATGTTTCTCATTAGCACTTGGCTCCATGAGATGTCTTCATTAGGGGGAGTTTATGTGTAGTACCATTCTAACACTAGCCTGGGTTCTCCCCAACCCTCCTGGGAGAGGCGGAGGGGTGGGAAAAGGGAACCCTGAGCTAGCTGTGGCATGGAGACCAGCTTCCTGCATATTGTTCTTGCCTCCTGCAGGAGGGAAAATGGGAAGAAGCTTCTGCAGGGACAAACTGTCTATACACAACACTGGAGTTTCTTAGGTAAGGTTTTAACCACAGAAAGCTAACATTAATATTTCGGGGGTCACTACAGTCATTAAATTCCCATCATTTTATTTTATTTTTTTATAGAAGCAACCTCCTCCTTCTCCAATATATGGTTTCACTGAATTCTTGTTGAATTTCAGTTGACCATATGCATATGCTACTTTTTAACTTTTTAATCTGTTGCATTGGTCTGTTCCTCTACTTTTATGCCAACATGGTACTGTTTTAATTATTATAGCTATGTTCTTTTCCATTATGGCAATTAACTAAACCTCTCAAATTGTAAGCAAAATCCAATTAAATGCTTTCCTTGGGAGGAAGAAAGGAGGGCGAGTGGAAAAAAGGTGGACAGGATCAGGTATGGGAGGAGACAAAGATGATAGACAGAGGGTCGGGAAATTGAACAGTGGTGTGTAGCAGTGGGGGATGAGGAACTGGAGGTAGTCTCCAGAAAGTTCCAGGAAAACAAGAGGCTTCCAGGACCCAACAGGGATGACATCAGCTGAAATACCCAACAAAGGGGAAGAAGATCCTGTAACGATCATATCCAGAGGTAGGTTGAGGGATGGGGCCACCCACTCATCTCCAAGTTTTTAATCCAGAATTGCTCCTGTGTAAAGGAAATACGGGGACAAAATGTGAGGCAGAGACTGAAGGAAAGGCCATCCAGAACCTGCCCCACTTGAAGATCCATCCCAGATAAGACAGACACCATACCCAGACCTTATTGTAGATGCCAAGAAGTTCTTGCTGACAGGAGCCTGATATAGCTCTCTCCTGAGAGGCTCTACCAGAACCTGACAAATACTGATGCAGATGTTTGCAACCAACCATTGGACTGAGCACAGAGTCTCCAAAGGAGGAGTTAGAGAAAGGCCTGAAGGAGTTGAAGTGGTTTGCAACCCCATAGGAAAAACAACAATATCAACCAACCAGACCCCCTCACTCACCACCAGAGCTCCCATGGACTAAATCACCAACCAAAGAATTCACATGTAGGAATCCATTGCTCCAGCTACATATACAGCAAAGGATGCCTGGCATCTATGGGAGGAGAGGCCCTTGGTCCTCTGAAAGCTCAATGCCCCAGCATAGGGGAATGCTAGTGTGGTGAAGGGGTATGGGTGAGTGGGTGGGAGAGTACCCTCAGAAGGTGAAGGATGGGTGGGATAAGGGGTTTGCAGAGGGAAAACCAGGAAATGGGATACCAGTTGAAATGTAAAAAATAAAATATCCAATAAAAATTTAAATGAGGAAAAAAAAAAGACTTGATATGGTCATGGTGTCTCTTCACATCAAACAAACACTAAGACAGAGGAAGGCTATAGGCTTAAGGTTATTATTGTTGTTTCCATCTCTGCATTTAATATCTATGGGATGTTGGTCTCAGAAAATGACCTTACATTTGTTAATTTCTTCCTCCCCTAATTTTTTGTCTAAAACTTACAATAATAATTTATCTTGTATAAGTCTAGTGGTTTTAACTAGTTGAGCCATCTGGGCCCAGAAATTTTCTTAAGGGCAATCTTTTACTTTTAGTTTTCACCGACTTACTTGTTTCTGTCTTGGTATATTTACAGAAGATAATTTTTCACTTTTTTCATACTACTAAATTTGTTGCCACAGCTTTTTAAAATAATTTTGCTAATGAGCTTTCATAGTATTTCTGTGCTGTAAATTTATTTGAGCTCTCACTCTCCACTTCTTAGTATAGGTAAAGATTTCAGTATTTTTATGATGGACTTGTTTATTGTTACATCAATCATTTATGTTGTTCTCTTTGGCTGCATGTAATTTGCTTCTGCTGTGAACTTTATAATTTCTCCACAACCATTAATTGTACATTTAGTTTATTCATTTCCTATTAATTATTTCATATAAAATTTATCATGCGTACGCAATGCATACTTACCACTAACTCCCTCCATATCAACATGTTCTCCTAGCATCATTGTATAGCCCCAGTCTTACCACAAACCTTTCACAGTCATATATATTCATTTCTATTTTGTGATCCTAGATGATCTGTTCGGGCCTGGCAGACTCAGAAGTAGAATACAACTAAAGAGCATGATTCTTCAGAATATATAAATAGCTAATAGTTCAAAGGTAAAGGATAGCACTCAAGATCTCTTTTTTTTTTTTTCATCAGTGATCATTGGCAGAGCTGGTCTTGTGTGGGCCCAGTAGTGCAGATAAACACAATTTTGATTTTATATTTGCAATCATTTCTCATCTAGAGGATGGCATTTTGTGACCCTTCACCATGTTTCCTGGTTCTTATATACTACCTTACTCTCTGTCCAGCAATGTTCCCTGAGCAATAGAACAAGTGGCATGAATTTTTTTTTTTGTTAAGGTTGAACACTTAGCTGTCGCTTATTCTCAGTATTTTTGATAGCCATCAGTCTAAATTACATACAAGTAATTGTAAGGAACAGCTTCACTCATTGAGGTAGAGAATAGCTTTAGTTTTTATATAGGCCTGTGCACAAGTGTGTGTGGCATTTTTCTTTTTTGATTAATGATTGGTATGGGAAGGCTAATCTCACTGTAGATGGTACTACCCCTGGTCCTTGATAGGAAAGTGGGCTTATCAAGCCATGAGTAAGCAAGCCAATAGGCAATATCACCATGGTTTCTGCTTTAGTTCCTGCCTCCAGTTTCCTGCTCTGGCTTTCCTCAGTGATAAAATATGATCTCAAACTTAAACTTTACAATAAAGCTTTTATTCTCCAAACTTCTTTTGGTCATGACATTTTATCACAGCAATTGATATCCTATCTCTAACAGAATTTAGTGCCAATATCTAGGAATACTCTTGAACATATTTGGAGGAGGATTGTGGAAGGAGTTGAAACTTTGTGTTAGAAAAGTTGTTGAGAGCTCTAAGCTTTATGAGTTACTACGGAAACTTTCTGAGAGCAATGCAAATTCTGGAGGGCTTATTTGTGAATATTTAGAGGGAGATAAAGAATATATGTTGGCTGTTTCAGTGAATTAGGAATATGTGTTTCTAGTCAGCTACATTTGAAGAACCAGACATGATTCATAAGAGACCAGTAGCACTGACGTGAAAACTTGACTTACTGAGACAGGTGATATTAGATGTAGATAGTGAAAATAAGTAAGATAATAAGAAGAAACCATACCAACTAAGGATCCTAAGTCTGAGGGTATTTCCTCAGGGTGTGGACACAGAAACTGGGGTCAAGACGCTGCATTTCAGGATGACAGCTGAACTTTGTAGCATGTAAGAATTATTGAGATGGCACTATTTTTAAAAGCATGAAGGGGCCATGGAGAGCAGCTGATGCTTGTCACTGTGAAGTTGGGCTAAAGTCCCTGCAAAGAGTCTTAGAGAATTAATTTATAAAAGTGTAGCATTCAGTGTAGGATAAGCCACAGGACTGATGTAGTAATAGAGAGAAATTGAGGCTTGGCATCAAGTAGCAATATCAAAGTCTGGGAAGAGAGCTCAGGACAAGCTATTGCTGAAAGACTAGCCCATTTTCATGATGCCAGTACCACAGTACAACTGTCAAGGACAGTATCAGCTGAGAGGCAGAGCAGGCTTAAACCTAGAAAACATACTGCATAAGCTGTGGATGACAAAACAAGAGGCATGAAGCTGACAAGGCTTTGGGAGATCTCAGGAACAATAGTGGATCCCATGACTCAAAAGCCAAAATGTTTTACAATGTTGTTATGATTTCTATGTGATTGTTTCCTGATTCATCCCTCTTGGAATAAAAAAGCATGTAAATTATTTTCTATAATGAAATACACCACAGTTAATAATCTTTGAGTAATTTAGAAAGATATTTGATATTTTAAAGAGACTGAACGTTAAAGGCAGTTGTAAAATTTTGAATATTATATATTACATATTAATGTTAATATGAGATCTTGGGAATAAATGAGAAAGGAATTGTTATGGTTTAGTAGGAATGTATTGGTATGTCACAATGACAAGGAATCAATAGTCCTGGTTGGTATTTTTGTCAACTGTACATAAGTTAGAGTTATCCAAGAAGAGGAATACTTATTGAGAAACATGTCTCCATAAGATTGATTTGTAGGCATGATTGTGACACCACTTTTTCTTAATTAATGCTTGATGTGGGAAGGCCCAGCCCAGTGTTATGGTGCCATCCCTGTGAAGATAGTCCTGGATTATATAAAAAAGCAGACTAAGCAAGCTCTGGTAGCCAAGGTAGTAAGCAGCACTTCTTCATGGGCTATACTTCAGTTCATGCTATTAGGTTCCTTCCCTGACTCCTTGCATGAATGACTACCACAGTAAGTTAACATAATGCCTTTCCTCCCCATGTTGCTTAAGGTAATGATGGTAATGGTGTTTCTCTTACAAAATAGAAAGTAAAATAAGACACATACTAATGATAAATAAATTTTAGAACTATTAATGATAAGCACTTGTAATACTTTCATTTCTTTGCTGTCATCAGGGCAATGAGATCAGGTCCAAAGTTGATTATGCAGAAGTGTCCATCCTTAGTGGTTTACAAACCTGATAACATCTGCCATGCTATTCAAAAGGGTAAGTATTTGTTTTACTAAATTGCTGACTCCATGGAATCCATAAAGTATAAAGAGAGAGCTAGGAAGGGCTAAGATTCTCAATACTCCTTTTCAAGATATGTCCCAAATGATTTAGCATGCCTTGACTAAGAATTCTATCCCACCAACACCTAATAGAACAGGGATCCAAAAATTCAAGAAGGACATTCTAGATCCATATAATTTTATTGTTTTCAAGTCTCAAAAAAGTACCTGTTCATCTTAAAATCCAAAATAAATTAAGCACATAGTAAAGATTCTCCAAATTCTTAAGAATATCAGCTTTGTTCAAACACATAGGTCCAAAATTGTCTCTGAGATTCCAAACGATTTTAACTGTCAATATATATATAAGAATTAACAACATGTAAGACACAATCGAGTAGTGTTAACATTCTTACCTTTAAAAGATGGCATCAAGAAACTAAAAGTGGAATCAATACAATGAATAAGTGAAAAAAGTAAGGAAAACACCAAATCCCATAGCTCCATGTTAAGTTTGACAGTCCTTAGTGGCATGATATTAACTTCTAAGGCTTATCTTATGACCTTCTTGGGTATAGCCCTGATAGCTACTCTGGTGAGCTGTATGCCTTTTTGCTTACTCAGGCAAGAATTCCAAGTTCATAGCATCTTTTAACCTGGCAGGTTCTCTATTGCAATAATATCTCTCCTCTCTCACAGCTCTCACACCAAAGGCTATTCTCAGTGACTTAGACACTAATACACTTTGCTTGCCTTCTGAGCAATTCTTTGGATTTTCATGGGAAACTGAAGAACTCATGACTCTTTCACTCTATATGACATCAAAGGTAGCATCAAGCACATGATCCCATGATCTACAGCTGCTGCACAATGTGCTTAGAACCATTTCAGGATTGCCTGAAGAAATGTTGACTGCCTTGAGGAAAGAAGGGAAAGTGATTCCCAGGGAGCTAATTCTCTTGACAGTCTGTGGGAGCAATGTGCCCCTGGGTTCTCTTTTTAAACAAGTATCTTTTAAAAGATACTGACACTTTACACCCTTGAGCCTGCCATATATTGAGTATTGAACATTTTAAGTTGTCTTGAAGATACTTTTTCTATTAATAAAAGTGAGGAAAATAATTGGATTTTTCAAAAGAGTGCTAATATTTTTAGGAAGTATATTTTCCTTGGTAGTACTTTAAGCCTGCACTTAAGTAACATTAATTTTACTACTGAATGAATGGTATGATGACTTGGATTTCCTTTTTTAGGTAAATTAGTCAGTTACCTTTAATGTTAGCATGTCACAAAATCTCTGAATATGATCATGGTACAATTTATTTTCGTGACCTTAACTCCCATTCTCAACAGAATCCTCTATTCTTTATGAACTACTATGATAATAATCCTACTCTTGTATATTTTTATCATCATTCTGGCTTTTGAGGCTCTCAACAAAATAGCACATCAATTAGCACATATGCTTTCTTCACCAGTCTTTTTCTCCAAATTTTCCAAACTTCTCTTCTAAATCAATGACCAGAGCTTCCAATTTTTACTATCAAGCATATTCACTAGAATAAACCTACTTATTGGTATCCATTCTCAGTGTTAGATATCTGCTGCTATATCAAAATGTCAGAGAAATTCAATTTAAAGTGAATAATGATTTCGTTTAGTTTACAGTTTCAAAGGTTTCAGTCTGTGATCACTTGCTTTTAGTTAGTGGTGGCCCAGTATGGCATGGTAGAAACACAACATGTGAAATCTGTTTATCACATAGTGGGAACAAGCAGAGAAACAGAGAGGAAGTTATAAGACTTGAAGCACTCTTCATGAGCCTGTAAACAATTACTTAAATTCTTTCATCTAGGCTCAAACTTCTGAAAGTCACACCAATAATGTCAAAAGTTTCAACACATGACTCATTGAGAATTTTAAGATCCAATTGTAGCATTCACTGTCTTCTTAGCAGAAAGTTATTTTTTCTTCAGTTCTGACAAAGAGCTTTTGATTAACTAAAAACACACATTCATTTTTACAGTGCCAGCACCTAATAGACTCACAGCATAAAAAAGAACATGTGTTTGGAATGTTCTCTTACATTGTGTTGTCTAAGTCTCCATTGTCTATTCATTCCAACATTAGTTACTTTAAGAGAAAAATGTCTAAGTACACTAAGAATTTTTGAGAAAAAAATAATTAAGATTTTTATGATTTTTTTAGGTATAAGTATCCTATATTAGAGACTACCTTAGTTTAATATTTTGTTGTTATGATTAAGTATTCTAACAAAAGTAACTTAAGAGGAAAAGGGATTATTTTAGCTCACTGTTTAAGATGAGGAAACAAGGCAGTATATGATTGAAGCAGAAAGAAATCCATAGCTACAAAACAGAGAATAATGAATATGTTTTGATGTTTAGCTTGCTTTCTGCATTTTGTGCAGTAAAAGGTGTTGTACTGAGGGGGATACTATTGCCCATAGATGAATCTTCTCTTGTAAATTAACATGATTAACATAATTATCCACAAGACTATGTTTATCTCTCAGGTGATTTTGCCAAGTTAACAATCAACATAAATCATCACTAAGATTGTGTGGGTTCTTCAGAGAGACAGAGCCAAAAATGATGAGCAAATTCGACATTCACACAGGAAAGAGTGAAGTAAATCCTTTTTGCACAACAAATACAAAAAATAGAGAAATATAGAGATGAATCAGTACTTAAGAGCACATACTACTGGTTCAAAAGACTCAAGTGCAGTCCTTAATACCCTTGTTGGGTGGTTCATATCATTTGAAACTTTGTATCCAACAGATGCAATCCTTTTTTTTTTCTGAACTCTGCTGGCAATTGCAAACACATTCACAGACACAAGCAGAAACATAAATTAATATAAAATACATATTGTTTAAAGTAGATGAAAATTATAGTTTAATTGAGAAAATAAAAACTATGAACCTCTGGCCAAAACACATGTAAAAAAGTATCAGTACCCTGCATTTGGTTACTATCATGTAAGTCAAGATTTGCAGATAATTACTCCTCCTTTAGTTTGCATTGACTTTCTTTATTGCCTTTTGACTTTCCCCTTTTCTATAAATTAAGTAACAATCTCAATTTTTTGATCATAACATTCTGGTTATTCTCTCTCTCTCTTTCTCTCTCT
>NC_045030.1:114868412-114870112 GCF_008632895.1 Mastomys coucha
GTTTGTACAATGGAAACTAAATTTAATATCCTATATGAATGACTATTCAAATATATATCATGGTAAATTTATATTTGTCATAGCACGTTTTACTGTTAGACAATTGAAGTCATGTTTTCTGTGTAAAATTAATAGCCATTCATAATATCCAAGTGTAGGGATTCATTCAGGTCCAAAAAAATTGCCAAATCAAATTTACACTATCAATAAATACATATTTGTTTATACAACTTTTATTGCAGAAATTGATTTGCAGACCTTATCTGTCAACATTGCTTTGTTAAATTTACTTTAGCATCATGATGATTGATTTTATATTTAGGTAGTTTGTTCTTATAGCACCAGGAAGAGCATGTTAATTAAAAATTGTTCACCTGTAACTATCATGTTTACTCCAGTGAAGGCAATAACTTAGTATTCTGTGCTGGGTATATTGTCTTAGGTTTTTATATGGATATATGTCTTAGATGAAAGATTTAAAATTGTTAGGCTAGTCATGAAGGAGTTAATCTTCTGGGAAATATGCAACATCGTTGTTAATTGCTTAAAGGAGAGTTCAATACTATGAACAATATTTTTGTTTCTTAATCTTTATTAAAAAGAGCAAAAAGTGAATCATATATATGAATGCAGAGAACTGTTCCCTAGACTTGGGGGATGACACACTGACTCTTGATTGATCAAGCTTTAGTCTCCTTCCAGGGTTTGTGACAATTTTCTTGTTGCACTAACTTTTTGGAACACCTTACTTCTACTGTATTTGCTGTCAACCATTCCTCACATTTCTTATTTCCTCTTGACCTTGATTTTATCAGGAAACTGTATTTAAGGATAAAGATAAACATAAGGATATATACATATGCATTCTTCCTTAAGATGTTTTTATAATGGAATTTTGTTATAGCAATGAGAAAATAATTAAACACTTCCTTTTGCAGATAATGTTATGTTTAATGTTTAGAGAGCTATTACTATGCATGGCTATGAACTAAAACTAAACATTACAAATTTTTTTCTTCCATTTGTACAGGAAAATTACATATTTACAGACTCTTGAACACTTAATATCCCATTTATAAATTTTCCTTTCCTTCCTGTGAATGTTAAAAAAAAAAGATGAAAGATAAATAAAGTCTTTCAAACATTTCCTGAATGTCCTTTACTAAGAATCTGTGTCATGGCTCCAAATTTCTAAAATAGTTGAAAACACTAAAGTGCCTCATTTCTTAGAAAAATTCTTTTTCTTATCAATTCTTCTGAAGTTCCTAGCATGTCTGCTCTGTGTCTCAACAATGATCTTTTGTCCTTTGTATTGGTTGTCTGCTCAAATATTTTTCAATGTTTTTGAACAATACTCTCATGTAGCTATTTTTTTTTATTATTTTAAAAATACATTTAATTGGGGAAGCAAAAGGAGGAGTCAGGACCAGCCAGGAGGCATAGGCCTCAGAGGAGGCAGGGCAGCTGGCACAGGAGCCTTTCTACCTCCCTCTTCACCTAGGAAGAGGTACTACAGATCCACAGATCTTTCTGCCCTTTCCCTGCAAGTGGAGAGCCTGTCTCCAGGGTTTGTTCTAACAACAGGACTCAGCAGGGATGAATGATCCACAGCCTTCTGCACACTGGTCTTATCAGAGGAGAGCTGATCTCCAAGAAGTGCTGACACAGGCTTACAGACCCACAGGAGGAACAAGCTCCAG
>NC_045030.1:114873664-114876145 GCF_008632895.1 Mastomys coucha
CACAATGGAGTACTACTCAGCTATTAAAAACAATAAATTTATGAAATTCTTAGGGAAATGGATGGATAAAGAGAATATCGTCCTGAGTGAGGTAACCAAATCACAAAAGAACACACATGGTATGCTCTCTCTGATAAGTGGTTATTAACCTAGAAATTTGGAATACAGGAAGAACAACCCACAAACCACAAGGAACTCAAGAAGAAGGAAGACCAAAAGGTGGACAGTGCACTCTTTCTTACAAGGGGGAACCAAATACCCAGGGAAGGAGTTGCAGAGATTAACTAGGGAGCAGAGACTGAAGGAAGGGCAAGCCACCCTAAATATAGCTATCTCCTGAGAGGCTCTGACAGTACCTGACTAATACAGATGTAGAGGCCCACAGACATCTATTGATCTGAGTACAGGGTCCCTAGTGAAGGACTTAGAGAAAGGACCAATGGAGCTGAGGGTTTTGCAGCACCTTAGGACGAACAACAATATGAACTAACTAGTACCCTCAGAGCTCCCAGGGTCTCAACCACCAACCAAGGACTCTACATGGAGGGGTCTAATTGTTCCCACAGCATGTGTATAGTAGAGGATTGCAATTTGATCATCAATAGGAGGAGAGGTGCTCGGCCCTGTAAAAGTTCTGTGCCCCAGTGTAGGGGAATGCCAGGGTCAATAAGTGGGATAGGGTGGGGTGGCAGGCATGGCGAGTGGGGAGGCAACAGGGGTTTGTTTTTGTTGTTTTTGTTTGTTTCTTTGTTTTTTGGAGGGGAAACTGGGAATGGAGAAATTTATATGTAAATAAAGAAAATATCTAATAATAATTTTAAAAAAGAAAAACAAAAAGAAATCACAAAGAGAGACAACTCTGGAGATAGAAATCCTAGGAAAGAAGTTACGAACCATAGATGCAAGCATCACCAACAGAATACAAGAGATAGAAGAGAGAATCTCAGGTGCATATGATATAATACAAAACATTGACACAACAATCAAAGAAATCACAAAATGCAAAAAGGTCCTTACCCAAAACATCCAGGAAATCCAGGACACAATGAGAAGACCAAACCTAAGGATAATAGGTGTAGAAGAGAGTGAAGACCTCCAACTTAAAGGGCCAGAAAATATCTTCAACAAAATTATAGAAGAAAACTTCCCTAACCTAAAGGAAGAGATGCCCATGAACATACAAGAAGCCTATAGAACTCCAAATAGACTGGACTAGAAAAGAAATTCCTCCTGTCACATAATAGTCAAAATACCAAACACACAAAACAAAGAAAGAATTTGAAAGGCAGTGAGGGAAAAACGTCAAGTAATATATAAAGGCAGGCCTATCAGAGTTACAGCAGATTTCTCGCCAGAGACTATGAAAGCGAGAAGATCCTGGGTTGATGTCATACAGACCTTAAGAGAACACAAATGCTAGTCCAGACTACTATATCCAGCAAAACTCTAAATTACCATAGATGGAGAAACCAAAGTATTCCATGACAAAATGAAATTTACACAATATATTTCCATAAATCCAGCCCTTCAAAGGGTAATAAATGTAAAATTTCAACACAAGAAATGAAACTACTTCCTAGATAAAGCAAAAAATTATTTTTCCAACAAAATTAAAAGAAGATAGCCACATGAACAGATTTCAGACTCTAACAACAAAAATAACAGGAAGCCACAATTACCTTTCTTAATATCTATTTATATCAATGGACTCAATTCCCCAATAAAAAGACACAGACTATCTGACTGGATATGTAAACGGAACCCAACATTTTGTTGCATTCAGGAAATCCACCAAAGTGACAAAGACAGACAAAGACACTACCTCAGAATAAAAGGATGGAAAACAATTCTTCAAGCAAATAGTCCTAAGAAAAAACCTGGAGTAGCCATTCTAATATCAAATAAAATCAACTTTCACCCTAAAATGACCAAAAAAGATATGGAAGAACACTTTATATTCATCAAAGGTATGATCTACCAAGAGGAACTTTCAATTCTGAACTTCTATGCTCCAAATGCAAAGGCATCTACATTCACATAAGAAACTTTACTAAAGCTCAAAGCACACATTGCACCACACACAATAACAGTGGAACATTTCAACACCTCATTCTCTGCAATGGACATATCATGGAAACAGAAACTAAACAAAGACACAGTGAGACTAACCCAAGTTTTGAAACAGATGGATTTGACACATATATATAGAATTTTTTATCCTAAAACAAAAGGATATACCTTCTTCTCAGAACCTCAAGGTACCTTCTCCAAAATTGTCCATATAATTGGTCACAGACCAGGCCTCAACAGATACAAGAAGATTGAAATAATTCCTTGCATCCTATCAGATAACCATGGACTAAGTCTACTCCTCAATAACAACATACATAATAGAATGCCGACACACATATCAAAGTTCAACAACACTCTACTCAATGATAACTTGGTCAAGGAAGAAATAAAGAAAGAAATTAAAGACTT
>NC_045030.1:114876677-114879744 GCF_008632895.1 Mastomys coucha
AGAGTTTTATCAGATGTTCAAAGAAGACCTAATACCAATACTCCTCAAACTATTCCACAAAATAGAAACAAAAAGTACTCTCCCAATTCATTCTATGAAGCCACAGTTACTCTCATACCTAAACCACACAAAGACCTAACAAAGAAAGAAAACTTCAGACCAATTTCCCTTATGAATATCAATGCAAAAAATACTCAATAAAATTCTTGCAAACAGAATCCAAAAACACATCAAAACGATCATCCATCATGATCCCAGGGATGTAGGGATTGTTCAATATTCAGAAATCCATCAACATAATTCACTATATAAACAAACTCAAAGAAAAAAACATATGATTATCTTATTAGATGCTGAGAAAGCATTTGACAAAATGCACTATCCCTTCATGATAAAAGTCTTGGAAAGATCAGGAATTCAAGGCCCATACTTGAACATAGTAAAAGCAATATACAGCAAATCAGTAGCCAACATCAAACTAAATGGAGGGAAACTTGAAGCAATCCCAGTAAATTCATGGACTAGACAACGCTGCCCACTCTCTCCCTACCTATTTAATATTGTACTTGAAGTCCTAGTCAGAGCAATTACACAACAAAAGGTGATCAAAGGGATAAGAATTGGAAAAGAAGAAGTCAAATTATCACTATTTGCTGATGATATGATAGTATACTGAAGTGACCCCAAAAATTCCACCAGAGAGCTCCAAAACCTGATAAACAACTTCAGCAAAGTAACTTGATATAAACTTAACTCAAGCAAATCAGTGGTCTTCCTCTACACAAAGGATAAACAGGCTGAGAAAGAAATTAGGGAAACAACACCCTTCACAATAGTCACAAATAATATAAAATACTTTGATGTGACTCTAACAAAGCAAGTAAAAGATCTGTTTAACAAAACCTTCAAGTCTCTGAAGAAGGAAATTGGAGAAGTTCTCAGAAGATGGAAATATCTCCCATGCTCGTGGATTGGCAGGATTAATATAGTAAAATTGACCATCTTGCCGAAAGCAATCTACAGATTCAATGCAATTCCCATCAAAATTCCAACTCGATTCTTCACAGACATACAAAGAGCAATTTGAAAATTCATCTGGAATAACAAAAAACACAGGATAGCCAAAACTATTCTCAACAATAAAGGAACTTGTGGTGGAATCACCTTTCAAAACCTTAAGATGTACAACAAAGCAATTGTGATAAAATGGTATTGGTACAGTGACAGGCAGGTAGACCAGTGGAATAGAATTGAAGTCGCAGAAATGAACCCACAAATCTATGGCCACTTGATCTTTGTCAAAGGAGCTAAAACCATCCAGTGGAAAAATGACAGCATTTTTAAGAAATGATGCTGGCTCAACTGGAGGTTAGCATGAAGAAGAGTGCAAATCAATCCATTCTTATCTCCTTGTACAAAGCTCAAGTCCAAATGGATCAAGAACCTCCACATAAATCAAGTTACACTGAAACTTATAGAAAAGAACGTGGGAAAGAGCCTCAAGCACATAGATACAGGGGGAAATTTCCTGAACAGAACACCAATAGTTTATGCTCTAAGATCAGGATTCGATAAATGGGACTCCATAAAATTGCAAAGCTTCTGTAAGGCAAAAGACACTGTCAATAGAACAAAATGGCAACCAACAAATTAAGAAAATATCTTTACCAATCCTATATCTGATAGAGGGCTAATATCCAATATATGCAAAGAAATAAAGACGTTAGACTCCAGAGAAACAAATAACCCCATTAAAAATGGGGTACAGAGCTAAACCAAAAATTCTCACCTGATGAATACCAAATGGATGAGAAGCACCTAACGAAATGTTCAACATTCTTAGTCATCAAGGGAATGCAAATCAAAACAACCCTGCGATTCCACCTCACACCAATCATAACGGCTAGGATAAATTTCAGGTGACAGCAAATGCTGGTGAGGTTGTGGAGAAAGAGGAACAATCCTTCATTTGAAGTGGAATTGCAAGTTGGTACACCCACTCTGGAGATTATTTTGGTGGTTCCTCCTGAAATTGGAAATAGTATTACCAGAGGACCCAGCTATACCACTCCTAGGCATATACACAGAAAATGCTCCAACATGTAATAAGGACACATGCTCCACTCTGTTGATAGCTGCCTTAGTTGCAATAGCCAGAAACTGGAAACAACTCAGATGTCCCTCATCAGAGGAATGGATACAGAAAATGTTGTACATCTACACAATGAAATACTACTCAGCTATTAGAAACAATGAATTTTTGAAATTCTTGGGGAAATTAATGGACCTGGAGAATATCGTCCTGAGTGATGTAACCCTATCAGAAAAGAACACGCATGGTGTGTATTCTCTGATAAGTGGATATTAGCCTAGAAGATCAGAAAACACAAAGTGCAAACCACAAACCATCAGAAACTCAATAATAAGGAAGACCAAAGTGTGGATACTTCATTCCTTCTTAAAAGGACGAACAAAATACCCATTGAATGAGTTGCAGAAACAAACTATGCAGAAGAGACTGAAGGAAGGACAATTCAGAGACTGTTCCACCTGCAAATCCTTCCCGTACTCAATCATCAAATCTGGACACTACTGAGAATGTCAACAAGTGTTGGCTGACAGGAGCCTGATACAGCTGTCTCCTGAGAGACTCTGACAGTACCCGACTAATACAGAAGTAGAGGCTCACAACCATCCATTGGACTGAGTACAGGTAATCAATGAAAGAGCTAGAGAAAGGACCCAAGGAGCTGATGGGTCTGCAACCCCTTATGATGAACAACAATATGAACTACCTAATACCCTTAGAGCTCCCTGGGACTAAAACTCCAACCAAAGAATACAGATGGTGGGACTCATGGCTCCTGCAGCATGTGTATAGCAGAGGATGGCCAAGTTGGTCATCAATGGGAGGAGAAGACCTTGGCCCTGTGAAGGTTCTATTCCCCAGTATAAGGGAATGCTAGGGCCAGTAAGCAGGAGGGGATGGGATGGTGAGAGGGAGGAGTGGGAGGGAACAGGGCATTGCTTTAGTTTTTGTTCTTTTTTTATTTTATTTATTTCTCTT
>NC_045030.1:114879754-114895677 GCF_008632895.1 Mastomys coucha
AAAAATGTGTTTAATTATTTAATATGGACAGCAGAGGAAATTAAACAATAACAATTCAAAGAAAAGTAATAGTTCATTAAACATGGCCTTCTAGGTCTTGCCTGTAGGAATATAGCTTTCTACTCTGGGTAGTGTAGACTAGCTGATCTATGTCAGACTTTTCTAAATGTTGTGATTATTATCCCCTTTGCACAAAATTTTAGCTACACGAATATTTAGATAACACAGCATATACTTCGACAACTCAATTCATTAGGGAACAAATATAACGTTATATTCCTTGGAAGTAAAAATATTCATAGAATGGAAAATTGGTAATATAACTCTAAATAGAAGTATTTGGGGAGTTGCAGTCAAAATCCTACATTCAGTTAATGTTCCATTCAAAATGTGACACAGTAGACCAAAGATTGTAGATTATAGAGTTTCTTTCATCATATTTATTTATTTAAAATTAGCATATAAATTACTAAATAACATTATAGAATACAATGTGTTTTATTTAGTAGATTTTCTGACTCCTAAATCATCACATCATCCATTTCTTCCCCAATCTCCCTTGCATTTCCATGTCATGTGTCTCTCTTTCTCAGTTGATCTTTACAGTTTCTTAGTCTCATCTCTGTTTTAAGGCTTAAGACAATAGTGCATTTAAGGAAGCTTATTATCAGTGAATATTTTTAAGCTATTAGCAATATTATCTTTCCAATATGTTAATATGTAACCATAGTATAGCTACAAGATTCCATCCAATGAATAAGTAGATCTCAGCAAAACTTAAACACAAGCATACCTGCACATATAGTTACCTATAAGCTTCTTTCTAGACATCTGCTACCAGAATACAGAACAAAGCCTGACTCAAAATTCCCAGATGTATTTTAACAATTTAGTGTCTAAGAAGTATCATTTCCATCAATTATAGCCTATTCAAAATTTGAATAATATAGTAGGTTTACATTTATGATACATTATCACATCAGATCATACAGAAATCTAAAGATGTTGCCAAATAATGAGCATGGTAAACACTTGTATCTTAACCAAAATATCTAAGTAGGTACTATTATTTGTACTTGAAAACTGTGTTCAAGATATAGAGATTCTAAAAATTTTTTTTTAAAAAAGGTGTCCTTTATTCTCCCAAATGTGTACATGGTCCTAAGCCCTAAAGTGGTTCCCAGTCTTTCCTCTACAGACTTTCCTTGAACTACCTTTCCTTCTAAGGATTCTATTTAATTTTAGGTCAGTTATAGCTCTTATTTTTATACACCATTGCTAAAATTCATGCCTTCCTTCCCTTAAAACTTGGTCACTTTTAAAAGCAATATGTGACATTTCAAAAAGATCAACCTAATTTTCTCTGCAGCTTTCTCTGAGAGAGAAAATTTAGAAGTCGTTTATGTTGTGGCCTAAAAGCTGTACCTAATTAATGGTTTAACCAGTACCTGGTTCCTCCATACTTTTTATCTTGTACTCCAGGGTAATGTGAAACTACCCTTTTCCTGTAAAAGAGTAGAAGAAAACAAACAAACAACAAAAACCCAACATTTTATTTTTCTTTGTCCTGGGATTTTCTAGAGACTCCTCAGTGGGATTTCCTCACAAATGTGATCTGAAGGCTGTTCACTGAAGAGCCTCCTGTGGCTCCCCTTTCTCATCCTTCTCATGGAAGCTCTCTTCCTTTCTGCCATGTCATTGTTCTTAATGAAACTCCTCATATGATAAGTTAGTATTTACTTTAAAACAAACAGCCACAAAGCTTTCCCATATTGTAACTATTTAAGATGGTGACCAGGTATATATAGGTAGTTGTGGCCTTCAAAATTTTCTCTACATTTAGATAAGAATAGTTCCTTTCTTTTTATATTTTTAAATCATTTTTCAAGTAACTTGCAAAGGCAAAGATGTATAAGGAGTAAGAAGTCAGACTTAAGTATTATGCTGAAAAAAAGCTCAGCATGGTGAGTCAACAAATAGTAATATTGCATGGGAAGAGAATGAGAAATAGATAAAAATTTGGAAATATAGAAAAGTATAAGCTACATAATTTTTTCTTTGTCTCAAAATGTGAAAAAAATCAATAATGTATCACTATATTTTGAAAGAATTTACATAGTAGTATTATAGGGTCGGTCCCATTCTCAATGAATTCTTGTAAAAAGTTTGGAATCTTTTACTGCTTCATATACTATTGTATATTAGATAAATATAGGAGACAATGAGAAATACTTCTTCCTTTAATGATTCTTACTCTGTTTCTGAAATTGACTGAATTCAATATGAAGGGACATATCTCAAAGTGATTGTGAAAGATTTGAAAGATTATCAGTATTTTTCTCTCCAGTGACTGTCTAAGGTAGGACCAGCTAGGAGCACACAGGCCTCAGAAGCAGCAGAGCAGCCAAGATAGGGTCCTTCCTGCCTCCATCTGCACCCAGGAGATGGGTTTGTTCCACAATCCTCTATGAATAGGTCTTGCCAGGAAAGAACTGGTCTCCCAGGAGTGCTGACACAGGCTTACCGACCCACACTAGGATCAAGTTCCAGCCAGAGACAGCAAGAACATCTAACACCAGAGATTACCAGATGGTGAAAGGCAAATGCAAGAGTCTTACCAACAGAAACCAAGACTACTTAGCATCATGAGAACCCAGTACTCCCACCACAGCAAGTCCTGGATACTCCTACACACTAGAAAAGCAAGATTCAGATTTAAAACCTCATTTCATGATGCTGATAGAGGATTTTAAGAAGGCCATAAATAGCTCCCATAAATAAATACAGGAGAAAGCTAGGCAGTGGTGGTACATGCATTTAATCCCACTACTTGGGAGGCAGAGGCAGGCAGATTTCTGAGTTTGAGGCCATCCTCTACTACAGAGTCTAGTTCCAGGACAGCCAAAGGTACACAGAAAAACCCTGTCTTGAAAACAAAAAGCAAAAAACAAAAAACAAAAAACAAAAAACAAAACAAAACAAAAAACAAAAACAAAAATAAATGCCACACACACTTGTCTACTCCAGTCATATCCGAAATATCGGGGGTAAAAGCCTGATTAGGATTAGAGGCAATAAGGATCCAAAAGGAGTTCTGTGCCTCCTGGATTTCAGACAGTTGCTGGTATCCCCTAACTCAGACGTGTTCCAGATTAGTCTTTCCAATCGTCAACACGCCCTCTTATATAGGCATAAAGGTACCCCAAGAAATGATTCATAAATGGCTAAGATTGGGCATTGTTTCCTGGCCAGCACAACGTTTCCAACCGATCCTAGTTTAATACCAAGTTGTCCATAGCTTAGAATTTCTCTCAAGGAATCTGCCTTGCCAGAGCTAGCAACAGAGGTCAAACACATTCCTTAGGGTAATAGATAGTTCACAATAGTTAGAAATGTTTTACATACTAGAGAGTAATGAAGGGCTTCCACTCAAGGACATTAGCTAGAAGTGTTAGGTCATAACCTCCTAGTCATTGCCTCCAGCAGAACCAGAGAATTAGCATAGGAATACCAAATTAGCCCCAGCAGGGAGGGGCACCACTCCTCTTCTGTCTGTTTCACACCTGGCTACCAGACCCTACTGATATTGGTGTCGAGGTCACTTGCCTATGTGACCTCAGTCTTGCGTACCTTGCTGTAACCCCCACCTGCCTACATGACTATTCTCATCTGCCCTGCTTACTGCATGGTATTTAAGCCTGAATTTCACCTTGTACAAATACATTCAGATTCACCACACCCTTGTGTCAAGTCTGTTTGTCATCCGCCAACTTATTGCCCACCTGACCAGAATTCTCATCCCATGGAAATTGGGGTCCCTGCAATGAACCTGATCCATGGCAAATAAATAAATAAATAAATAAATAAATAAATATAAATAAATAAATACAGGAGAAAACAGGTAAACAGGTAGAAGACCATAAAGGAGAAACACAAAAATCCCTTAAAGAATTACAGGAAAACACAACCAAAGAGGTGAAGGAATTGAACAAAACCATCCAGGATCTAAAAAGGGATGTAAATACAATAAAGAAATCACAAAGGGAGACAATTCTGGAGATAGAAAGCCTAGGAAAAAAGACAGGAACCATAGATGAAAGAATCACTATCAGAATACAAGAAATAGAAGGGAGAATCTCAGGTATAGAAGATACCACAGAAAACATTGACACAATAGTCAAAGAAAATGCAAAGGTAAAATCTAAGAAGAATAAACTCTCAATTCTGAACTTTTGTGCTCCAAATGTAAAGGTAGCCACATTCATAAAAGAAACTTTGCTAAAGCTCAAAGCACATATTGCACTGCACACAATAGTAGTGGGAGACCTCAACAACCCCAATCTCATTAGTAGACAGATCATGGAAATAGAAACTAAACAGAGACACAGAAAAAATAACAGAAGCTATGAAACAAAAGGATTTAACGGATATCTATAGAACATTCTATCCTAAATCAAAAGGATATACCTTTTACTCAGCACCTCATGGTACATTCTCCAAAATTAACCATATAATTGGCCATAAAACAATCCTCAACAGATACATGAAAATTGAAATAATCCCATGTATTCTATCAGATCACTGGAGACTAAGGGTGCTCCTCAATAACAATACAAACAATAGAAGGCCCATATATATGTAGAAGCTGAACAACACTCTACTCAATGATAACTTGGTCAAGGAAGAAATAAAGAAAGAAATTAAAGACTTTTTAGGGTTTAATGAAAATGAAGCCACAACATACCCAAACTTAGGGGAAACAATGAAAGCAGTCTTAAGAGGAACACCCATAGCTCTGAATGCCTCCAAAAAGAAACTTGAGAAAGCATACACTAGCAGCTGGACAGCACATTTGAAATCTCCAGAACAAAAAGAAGCAAGTTCATACAAGAGGAGTTGACAGCAGGAAATAGTCAAACTCGGGGTTGAAATCAACCAAATGGAAACAAAAGGAACTATACAAAGAATCAACTAAACCAGGAGCTTGTTCTTTGAGAACATCAACAAAATAGATGAACCCTTGCCCAGACTAACTAGAAGGCACAGAGACAGTATCCTAATTAATAAAATCAGAAATGAAAAGGGAGACATAACAATAGAAACTGAGGAAATCCAAAAAATAATGAGATCATACTACAAAAGTATATACTCAACAAAACTGGAAAACTTGTATGAAATGGACAATTTTTTTAGACAGATACCAGGTATCAAAGTTAAATCAAGATCAGATAAATGATATAAACAGTTTCATATCCCCTAAGGAATTAGAAATTGTTATTAATATTCTCTCCTCCCCAAAAAAAAGCCCAGGACCAGATGGGTTTAGTGGTTTAGTGCAGAGTTTTATCAGACCTTCAAAGAACACCTAATGCCAAAACTCCTCAAACTATTCCACAAAATAGAAACAGAAGGTACTCTACACAATTTGTTCTATGAAGACAAAATTACTCTGATACATAAACTACACAATGCCCCAACAAACAATGAGAACTTCAGACCAATTTCCCTTATGGATATTGATGCAAAAATACTCAATAAAATTCTTGCAAACCAAATCCATTACACATCAAAATGATCATTGATCATGATCAAGTAGGCTTCATCCCAGGGATGCAGGGAGAGTTCAAAATATGTAATCCACTATATAAACAAACCAAGAATAAAACCTTTAATCATCTCATTAGATGCTGAGAAACCATTTGACAAAATCAAAATACCACTTTATGATAAAAGTCTTGGAAAGATCAGGAATTCAAGGCCCATACCTAAACATAGTAAAAGTATTATACAGCCAACCAGTAGCTAACACCAAACTAAGTGGACAGAAACTTAAAGCAATCCAACTAAAATCAGGGACTAGACAAGGCTGCCCACTCTCTTCCTACCTATTCAATACAGTACTTGAACTCCTAGCCAGAGCACTTATACAACAAAGGTCAGTGGATACAAATTAGAAAGGAAGAAGTCAAATTATCACTATTTGCAGATGATGTGATAGTTTACTTAAGTGACCACAAAAATTCCACCAGAGAACACCTAAACCTGATAGACAAATTCAGCAAAGGAACTGGATATAAAATTTACTCCAGCAAATCAGTGCCCTTCCTCTAGACAGGATAAACCGTCTGAGAAATAAATTTGGCAAACAACACCCTTCACAATAGTCAGAAATAATGTAAAATACTTAAATGTGACTCAAACTAAGCAAGTGAAAGATCTGTATGACAATAACTTAAAGTCTCTGAAGAAAGAAATCAAAGATCTCAGAAGATGGAAAGATCTCCCATTTTCATGGAGTGTCAGGATTAGTATGATAAAAAGGACCATCTTGCCAAAAACAATCTACAGATTCAATGCAATCCCCATCAAAATTCTAACTCAATTCTTTACAGAGATAGAAAGAACAATTCTCAACTTCATATGAAAAAAAAAGACAGGATAGCAAAAATAATTCTCAACTATTAAAGGATTTCTTTTGTAATCAGCATCTCTGACCTCATGCTGTTCTACAGAGCAAGGCATTGCTATAGTGACAGGCAGGTAGATCAATGGAATAGAATTGAAGATGCAGAAAAGAACCCACACACCTATGGTCACTTGATCTTTGACAAAGGAGCTAAAATCATCCAGTAGAAAAAAAGAAAGCATATTTAACAAATGGTGCCTGCTCAACTGGCCCTCAGCATGTAGAAGAATGCAGATTTATCCATTCTTATCTCCTTGTACAAAGTTCAAGGCCATGTGGATCAAGGACCTCCACTTAAAACCATATAAATTGTAACTAATAGGAAAGAAAGTGGGGAAGAGCTTCAACCATATGGGCACAAGAGACAATTAATTTCCTGAACAGAACATCAATACTTTTTCTCTAAGATCAAGAGTTGATGAATGGATCCTCATAAAATTACAAGGTTTCTGTAAGGCTAAAGACATTGTCAATAGGACAAAACAGCAACCAACAGATTGGCAAAAGTTCTTCACCAGTCCTACATGCAATAGAGGACTAATAGCCAATATATACAAGGAACTCAAGAAGTTAAGAATGCAGAGATCTGAGCTTCTGGGTTAATATCCACTTATCAGAGAGTGCATACCATATGTGTTCTTTTGTGATTGAGTTACTTCACTCAGGATGATGTTCTCCAGATCCATCCATTTCCCTAAGAATTTCATAAATTCATTGATTTAATAGCTGAGTGGTACTCCATTGTGTTGATGTACCACATTTTCTGTATCCATTCCATCCCAGATATTGAGGGACATCTAGGTTGTTTATAATTTCTGGCTATTATGAATAAGGCTACTATGAACATAGTGGAACATGTGTCCTTATTGCATGTTGGTGAATATTCTGAGTATATGCCCAGGAGTCATATCGCTGGGTTCTCTGGTAGTACTATATCCAATTTCCTACCCAAAATAAAGTATACAAACCAAAAGAAACTCAAGAAGAAGGAAGACCAAAGTGTAAATACTTTGTTCCTTCTTAAAAGGAGGAACAAAATACCCATGGAAGGAGTTGCAGAGACAAACTATGCTGTAAAGACAGAAGGAAGGACAATCTAAAGACTCTTACACCTGGTAATCCTTCCCATATTCAGTCATCAAATCCAGACACTATTATGGTTGCCAGCAAGTGGTAACTGACAGGAGCCTAATTTAGCTGACTCCTGAGAGGTTCTAACATTACCCCACTAATACAGGAAGTAGAGGCTCACAGCCATCCATTGGACTGAGCACAGGATCCATAGTGAAGGAGCTAGAGAGGGGACTCAAGGAGATGAAGGGTTTGAAGCCCCTTAGGACGAACAATAATATGAAGTAACTAGTACCCTCAGAGTTTCCAGGGACTAAACCACCAGCCAACGAGTACATATAGTGGGACCAATGGCTTCAGCAATATATATGTAACAGAGTATGGCTTAATAGGTCATCAATGAGAGGAGAGGCCCTTGGTCCTGTGAAGGCTCTGTGGCCCAGTGTATGGGAATGCCAGGGCCAGGAAGTGGGAGAGGTTGGGTTGTAGAGCATTGGGAAGGGGAAGGGAATAGGTTTGAATAGTTTTTTTTTAATTTTTTTTTATTTTTCTCTTTTTCTTTTTTTTTCTTTTTTTCTTTCTTTTTTTTTCTTTTGGAGAGGAAACTGGGAAAGGAGATATCATATGACTTGTAAAAAATATCTAACAAAAAAAGGAAAAAAAAAAGACTCTAGAGAACCAAATAACCTTATTAAAAAATGGGGTAGAGATCTAAGCAAAGAATTCTCAACTGAGGAATACTGAATGACTGAGAAGCACCTAAAGAAATGTTCAACATCCTTAGTCATCAGGGAAATGCAAATCAAAACCACCCTGAGTTTCTACCTCACACCAGTCAGAATGGCTAAGAACAAAAGCTCAGGTGACAGCAGATGCATGTGAGATTGTAGAGAAAGAGGGACACACTTTCATTGCTGTTTGGAGTGCAAGCTGGTACAACCACTCTGGAAAACATTTTGGAGGTTTCTTAGAACATTGGACATAGTAGTAACTGAAGATCCAGCAATACCACTCCTGGGCATATACCCAGATGATGCCCCAATATACAATAATAATGCATACTCCACTATGTTCATAGCGACCTTATTTATAATAGCCAGAGCTGGAAAAAAACAGATATTCCTAAACAGAGGAATGGATGCAGAAAATATAGTACTTTTACACAATGGAGTACTACTCAGCTATTAAATACAATGAATGTATGAAATTCTTTCGTAAACGGATGGATCTGGACGATATCATCCTGAGTGAGATAACCTAATTCCAAAAGAACACACATGGTATGCACTCACTGATAATTTGATATTAGCCAAGAAGCTCAGAATACCCAAAATACAATCCACAAACCACAAGAAACTCAAGAAGAAGGAAGACCAAAATGTCTCATTCCTTCTTAATAGGGGGAACAAATGCCCATGGAAGGAGTTACAGTGACAAAGTGTGGAGTAGAGACTGAAGGAATGACAATACAGAGACTTCCCCTTCTGGGGATTTATCCCATAACAGTCACCAAACCCAGTCAATATTGTGGATGCCAACAAGTGCTTGCTGACAGGAGCCTGATACAGCTGTGTGCTGAGAGGCTCTGTCACTGCCTAACAAATTCAGAAGTAGATGCTCACAGCCATCCATTGGATGAGCTCAGAGTCCCCAATGAAGGAGCTAGAGAAAGGACCCAATGAGCTGAATGGGTTTGCAGCCCCAAAGGAAGAACAACAATATGAACTAACCAGTACCCCCAGAGCTTCCAGGGACTAAACCACTAACCAAAGAGTACATAAGGCTCCAGCTGCATATGTTGCAGAGGATGGCCTTGTTGGTCAGCAATGGGAGGAGAAGCCCTTGGTCCTGTGAAGGTTCTTTGCCCTAGTGTAGTGGAATGCCAGGGCCAGGGAGTGGGAGAGGTTGGATTAGTGAGCAGCAGAAGGGCAGAGGGAATAAGGAGTTTTTCAGAGGGGAAAGCAGGATTGGGGAGAACATTTGAAATATAAATAAAATATCTAATAAAAATGAAGTATTATCAGAAGTTGACAATATTAAAATATATTGAAACTGACCAATATTGGAACGAAATTTTATTTGGGAAAATACGAGACTGATAAGTTAAAAATATATCATTTTCCTAATTCCAGCACATAAATTCCTAATCATAACACAAAAAGAAGTAACAGCAAACCAACTGTTATAATTACATTGGTTTGTGGCCAGTTATATATGTTATACATTTCAGGTAAAACTGTGACAAGAAGGAGAATGCTTTTATTGAAGTTGTTTTTTATATTATTGACTCAGCAAGTCTACAGAAATATATTGCCTCAGGTCAGAAAGAATTAGTTGTTTGTGAAATTAAGATTCATATATTTTTTTTTGGCTAAATAAATTTTCCTCATTTTGAGTCCGAATAATAATTTAAATTCTTCCTCCATTCTCACATAATTTTTAGTGATATGAGTAGGGGACAACATGAATAGAGGAAAATTTCAGGAGTGCAGTGGTAATACTTTATAAGGTAAGCAAAAATTTTGCCATCTAAGTGGAAAATAGATATTACCCTATTATATTGTGAAGGTGTAGACTTGCTAGAAAAGGTCATGTTGAATGCAATGATGATCTGGAGGCTTAAAAAGAAAGAAAGATTAGAAATGAATAAGGTGAGACTGGAGAAAGGGCTCAGTCATTGAAACATTTACTGCTCATGTAAAGGATACAAATTTGCTTCACATCACATATATCTTGTACCTCACAACTGCCAGTAACCTCAGTCCCTGAGGGTCTAATGCTGCTTTCTGGCTTCTGTTGGCTCCTTCAGAGGTGCACATATGCAACATATATACATAAGTAAACATTTAATAAAAAAAATAAAAAGAAAGAAATTTATATAAGAAGCTATACAACCCAACCACAGCGTTGGCTTTCAGGGATATGAGTTTATTGTCAGGAAAATGATAAGGTGTTATTAAATGAATTACATAGTTGGTTGCATGAGAAATGTAATGGACATTTAAGTACATGGAAGAGAGTGTAATTCAGAGGACTGTCACTGAGGTTTGGAGGGTTCTTTGTTCTCCTTCTATCACAAAGTATTTTCCCCACTATTCTTTTTTACATGTAATATCTTCAGCTTTCTCTATTTGTCAGCTTTTTCTATGGGGGTGGGTGGTGATAAAAGGATTTACAGAATGTTTCTCTAAAGCTACCCTAATATCTATAGAAAATGATGCATTATGTTCCATCTAGAATAAATACTTAGCAATATAATGTAAGTCAAATTACCACCAAAATATACAAGTAACCTCTTGAGGGAGGTATTTTTGTAGCAGAATTTTAATCCAACAAAGACCTTGGTCTGTGTGATCTGACTAGAATATAGGCACGCCCTCTGTATACAGGTTTAGTCCCAATAAATGAACATAAAGTTAGATAGTAGAGGGAAGCAGAGATGTTTGAATGGGACAACTAATTGAGGGGTAAACAAAGTGATGAGTCTGAGAAATATTTGACATAATGAATCAGAGACAGGATACACCCAACTCTCATTTGAACAGACAGGAAAGAGATGTGAGAAGAGCCCTGCAGAGCATAGAGAGGAGGCAATTTTCCTAGGTACTTACAGAGACACATTACAGATGAAGATAGGACTAGTCAGAGAAGGCTTAGGAGTCAGAAGATTAGAACAGATTGCCAAAGTAAATTTGAGGCCAAGCAGAGCAATATAGTCAGAAGCTAAGAGAACTCAGTTTGAATCAGTCAGCTTGGAGAGAAGTTTTGAGCCTAAACAGCTGAGTTGAGTCAGCTAGACAGAGTTCAGTGAGAACTAAAAAGTAAGAGTTTATTCAGCAGTGAGCCTCTGAGATGAAAGTTGAATATGGCAAATAAAATTTACTTTTATACATATTGGAGTCCTCTAGATTTTCATTTTCATAATCTTGACAAAAGAGGAGGAATTGAGAATTCACCATGGCTTTGTTGGGGAAAGAGAAAAATGAAGTTCAATGTCTATCATACAAAAGTGGTGGGAAAACTAAGGATGTATTTTGAACAGTCTGGAGAAAATGTTAAGAACAACGATGACTCAATGTATAACAGAATTTTTGGAGAGAACTGGATAGTAATTAAGAGACTGAAAGCCTTTTTAGATTAGTGTTATGTAATTTCTAGTGAGCTTAACTGAATTTCGATGCTTTTCTTTTTCTTTAGGCTTTTAAAATTAGTTCCTTGAAGAGTTTCTTACAATGTGGCATTTCCTTACAAAGGGCCAAGGGCCTCTCCTCCCATTGCTGACCAACAAGGCCATCTGCAACACATACAGCTGGAGACATGAGTCCCACTATATGTAATCTTTGGTTGATGGTTTAGTCCCTAGGAGCTCGGGGATACTGGTTAGTTCATGTTGTTGTTCCTCCTATGGGGCTGCAAACCCCTTCAGCTCCTTGGGTCCTTTCTCTAGCCCCTTCATTGGGGACCCTGTGCTCAGTCCAATGGATGGTTGTGAGTCTACACTTCTGTATTTATCAGGCACTGGCAGAGCCTCTCAGGAGACAGCTATATCAGGCTCCTGTCAGACAGCACTTGCTGGCATCTACAACAGTGTCTGGGTTTGGTGATTGTATAAGGGAAGGATCCCCAGGTAGGGCAGTCTCTGGATTGTCATTCCTTCAGTCTCTATTCCACACTTTCTTTCTGTAACTCCATCCATGGTATTTTGTTCATCCTTATAAGAAGAATCTTCATATCCACACTTTTGTCTTGCTTCTTCTTGAATTTCTTCTGGTTTGTAGATTGTATTTTGGATATTCCGAGCTTCTAGGCTAATATCCACTTGTCAGTGAGTACATAGCATGTGTGTTCTTTTGTGACTGGGTTACTTCACTCAGGATGATATCCTCCAGATCCATCCATTTCCCTAAGAATTTCATAAATTCATTGTTTTTAATCAAGGACCTCCACATAAAACTAGATACACTGAAACTAATAGAAAAGAAAGTGGGGGAGAGCATCGAGCACATAGGCACAGGGGAATATTTCCTGAACAGAACACCAATAGCTTATGCTCTAAGATCAAGAATTGACAAATGGGACCTCATAAAATTGCAAAGCTCTGTAAGACAAAGGAAACTGTCAATAGTACAAAATGGTAACCAACGGATTGGGAAAAAAATTCTTTAGCAGTCTTACATCTCATTGTCTGACTGTGACTTGAAAGTGTAAAGCAAATAAACTCTTCTCCCCAAGTTGCTTTTGATCATGATGTTTATCATAGAAACAGAAAAGCAAATTATAATATATGTTTATGTGCATCTCTTTTGGGCGTTTCTTTTCTTTAAATGTCATTGTTACACTGTCAATATTTATTATATACTATAGAACTTTTATAGGAATTTAAATTAATTAAAAGATCAATTTGGAGAAGTTTAACATTTCCTGTGCCAATTGTTTTAATTTATAAACATGGCTTATGCCTTTATTTCTCTAGGCTTACTTTGACTTATTCTGTTGGAGCTTTGGAAATGCTACAAATCTTACCTTGTACATGATTTTTCAAGTCATTTATAATGTTTGGGATAATTTTGCATGTTAAATTTTTATTTTCATGTATTTATTACTAATATTTAGAGACACAATTAGATTTTTCATGATTTTTAGATCCGGTGACTTTAATCAGTTCATTTACTCTGTCAATTATTTCAGGCTTTTTAAAGATTTTTATCCATAGAGAGATATACAGTCTGAAAATAGAACTTAATGTATTCCTAAACAAATGTTATATAAAAATGTACTTCAAAATGAACTGTTCCCTCCTGAAGGGGGAGGGGGGGTCTCATGATCATTGGGAAGTGAATAATTCACAAATTTCCAGAAGTTACAAAACCTAACATTATTTTCAAGCCCTGTCGAGTACTTTTGAAGTAGTAATCAACTAGTGGAGTGGGGGAAACTCAGCTCCCATCCTGTACTTATCTCTGTAAATTCAGTGGTTAGTGAAATTGAAATTCAGTAGAAATATTACTTTGGTCTTACTTTTTTTGTTGTTGTTGTTTTGTTTTATTTTTATTAGATTTTTTCTTTATTTATATGCCATACAATAACTCCTTTCCCAGGATCCCCTCCAAAATAAAAAATAAAACATTAAATTAAATTAAATTTTAAAAAAATCCCTGTTCCCTCTCCCCTCCCCTACTCACCACACCACCCTCTCCTGTTTACTGGCCCTGGCATTCCCTTACACTGGGGCATAGAACCTTCACAGGACCAAGGGCCTCTGCTCCCATTGATGACTGACTTGGCCATCCTCTGCTATTCATATGCTGCTGGAGACATTAGTCACATCATGTGTACTCTTTGGTTGGTTGTTTACTTCCTGGGAGTTCTGAGGGTACTAGGTAGATCAAATTGTTGTTTGTCCTAAGAGGCTGCAAACCCTTCAGCTCCTTGGGTCCATTCTCTAGCTCCTTCATTGGGAACCCTGTTCTCAGTCCAATGGATGGCTGTGAGCCTCTACTTCTGTATTAGTCAGGTACTGTCAGAGCCTCTCAGGAGACAGCTATATCAGGCTCCTGTCAGCCAGCACTTGCTGGCATCCACAATAGTGTCTAGATTTGATGATTGAATATGGGAAGGATTCTCAGGTGGAGAAGTCTCTGGATTGTCCTTCCTTCAGTATCTGCTCCATAGTTAGTCTCTACAACTCCTTCCATGCGTGTTTTGTTCCCCCTTTTAAGAAGGAATGAAGTATCCACACTTTGGTCTTCCTTCTTCTTGAGGTTCTTGTGGTTTGTGGATTGTATCTTGGGTATTCTGATCTTCTGGGCTAATATCCACTTATCAGAGAATGCATACCATGCGTGCTCT
This sequence comes from Mastomys coucha, assembly GCF_008632895.1. NCBI lineage: Eukaryota > Metazoa > Chordata > Mammalia > Rodentia > Muridae > Mastomys > Mastomys coucha. The sequence continues at coordinate 114,894,141 of NC_045030.1, forward strand.
TTTGTGACTGGATTACCTCACTCAGGATGATATTCTCTGGATCCATCCATTTCCCGAAGAATTTCATAAATTCATTGTTTTTAGTATCCATTTTGTAGATCTACCACATTTTCTGTGTCGATTCCTCTTTTGAGGGACATCTGGGTTGTTTCCAGTTTCTGGCTATTATAAATAAGGCTGCTACGAACATAGTGGAGCATGTGTCCTTATTACATGTTGGAGCATCTTCTGGGTATATGCCCAGGAGTGGTATAGCTGGGTCTTCTGGTAATACTATGTCCAATTTCTGGAGGAACCTCGAAACAGATTTCCAGAGTGGTTATCCCAGCTTGTAATGCCACCAGCAATGAAGGAGTGTTCCTTTTTCTTCACAACCTCTCCAGCATTTGTTATCACCTGAGTATTTTATCCTAGCCATTCTAACTGGTGTGAAATGGAATCTCAGGGTTGTTTTGATTTGCATTTCCCTGATGACTAAGGATGTTAAACATTTCTTTAGATGCTTATCAGCCATTTGGTATTCCTCAGTTGCAAATTCTTTTTTTATCTCTATACCCCATTTTTAATAGGGTTATTTGGTTCTCCAAAATCTAACTTCTTGAGTTCTTTGTATATATTTGAATCTAGCCCTCTATCAGATATAGGATTGGTAAAGATCTTTTCCCAATTTGTTGGTTGCTGTTTTATCCTATTGACAGTGTCTTTTGCCTTACAGAAGCTTTGCAATTTTATGAGGTCCCATTTGTCTGTTCTTGATCTTAGAGCAGAAGCTATTGGTGTTCTGTTCAGGAAATATTCCCCTGTGCCTATATGCTCAAGGCTCTTCCCCACTTTCTTTTCTATTAGTTTCAGTGTATCTAGTTTTATGTGGAAGTCCTTGATCCACTTGGATTTGAGCTTTGTATAAGGAGATAAGAATAGATCGATTTGCATTCTACATGCTAAGTGCCAGTTGATGCAGCACCATTTGTTGAAAATGTTGTCTTTATTCCACTGGGTGGTTTTAGCTCCTTTATCAAAGATCAAGTGTCTATAGGTTTGTGGGTTCATTTCTGCGTCTTCAATTCTATTCCATTGATCTACTTGCCTGTCACTATACCAATACCATGCAGTTTTTTTTTTGTTTTTGTTTTTGTTTTTGTTTTTTTTATCACAATTGCTATATAGTACAGCTTAACATCCGGAATGGTGATTCCACCAGAGGGTCTTTTATTGTTGAGAATAGTTTTGGCTATCCTGGGTTTTTTGTTATTCCAGATGAATTTGCAAATTGTTCTAGTCTGTGATGAATTGAGTTGAAATTTTGATGGGGATTATATTGAATCTGTAGATTGCCTTCTGCAAGATGGCCATTTTTACTGTATTAATCCTGCCAATCCAAAAGCATGGAAATCTTTCCATCTTCTGAGAACTTCTTTAATTTCTGTCTTCAGAAACTTAAAGTTCTTGTCAAACAGATCTTTTACTTACTTAGAGTCACACCAAGGTATTTTATGTTATTTGTGACTATTGTGAAGGGTGTTGTTTCCCTAATTTC
>NC_045030.1:114896096-114901225 GCF_008632895.1 Mastomys coucha
TTAGTTTGATATTGGCTACTGGTTTACTGTATATTGCTTTTACTATGTTTAAGTATGGGCCTTGAATTACTGATCTTTCCAAGCCTTTTTATCATGAAGGGATGTTGGATTTTATCAAAAGGTTTCTCAGCATCTTATGAGATGATCATATCTTTTTTTTCTTTGAGTTGTCTATATAGTGAATTACTTTGATGGATTTCCATATATTGAACCCTCCCTCTGCATCCTGGGATGAAGCCTACTTGTTCATGATGGATGGCCATTTTGATGAATTCTTGGATTCTGTTTGCAAGAATTTTATTGAGTATTTTTGCATCAATATTCATAAGGGAAATTGGTCTGAAGTTTTCTTTTTTGTTAGGTTTTTGTGTGGTTTGGGTATAAGAGTAATTTTGTCTTTGTAGGATGAATTGGGTATAGTACCTTCTGTTTCTATTTTGTGGAATAGTTTGAGGAGTATTGGTATAAGGTCTACTTTGAATGTCTGATAAAACTCTGCACTAAATCCATCTGGTCCTGGGCTTTTTTTTAGTTGGGAGACTATTAATGACCATTTCTATTTCATTAGTAGATATAGGACTGTTTAGATTCTTTATCTGATCTTGATTTAATTTTGATACCTGGTATATATCTAGAAAATTGTCCATTTAATCTAGGTGTTCCAGTTTTGTTGAGTATAGGTTTTTGTAGTAGGATTTCATGATTTTTTGGATTTCCTCAGTTACTGTTGTTATGTCTCCCTTTTCTTTTCTGATCTTGTCAATTAGAAAAGTATCTCTGTGCCCTCTAGTTAGTCTGGCTAAGGTTTATCTATTTTCTTGATTTTCTCAAAGAACCAGCTCCTGGTTTGCTTGATTCTTTGTATGGTTATTTTTGTTTCCATTTGGTTTATTTCAGCCCTGAGTTTAATTATTTCCTGCCTTAGACTCCTCGGGTGAATTTGTATCTTTTTGTTCTAGAGCTTTCAGATGTGCTGTCAAATTGCTAGTGTATGCTTTCTCCAGTTTCTTTTCGGAGGCACTTAAAGCTATGAGTTTTCCTCTTAGGATTGCTTTCATTGTGTCCCATAAGTTTGGGTATGTTGTGGCTTCATTTTTATTAAACTCTAAAACTCTTTAATTTCTTCCTTGACCAAGTTATCATTGAGAAGAGTATTATTAAGCTTCCACGTGTATGCGGGCATTCTATTGTTTATGCTATTATTGAGGAGCAGCCTTAGTCCATGGTGATTGGATAGGATTCTAGGAATTATTTCAATCTTCTTGTATCTGTTGAGGCCTCATTTGTGACCAATTATATGGTCAGTTTTGGAGAAGGTACCATGAGGTGCTGAGAAGAAGGTATATCCTTTTGTTTTAGGATAAAATTTTCTCTAGATATCTGTTAAATCCATCTGTTTCATAACTTGTGTTAGTCTCACCATGTCTTTGTTTAGAATCTGTTTACATGATCTGTCTATTAGAGAGTGGGGTGTTGAAATGTCCCACTATTATTGTGTATGGTGCACTGTGTGCTTTGAGCTTTAGTAAAGTTTCTTGTATGAATGTAGATATCCTTGCATTTGGAGCATAGAGGTTCAGAATTGAGAGTTCATCTTGGTAGATCATAATTTTGATGAGTATGAAGTGTCCTTTCTTATCTTTTTTAGTCACTTTAAGGGGAAACTTGATTTTATTCAATATTCGAATGGTTATTCCAGCTTTTTTCTTGTGACCATTGGCTTGGAAAATTATTTTCCAGCCAATTATTCATAGGTAGTATCTGTCTTTGTCACTGAGGTGGGTTTCCTGTATGCAACAAAATGTTGGGTCCTGTTTACATACCCATTCTGACAGTCTATGTCTTTTTATTGGGGGAATTGAGTCCATTGATATTAATAGATATTAAGAAAGGTAATTATTGCTTCCTGTTATTTTGTTGTTAGAGTTGGAAATCTGTTCATGTGGCTATCTTCTTTTAGTTTTATTGGAAGATTACTTTTTTGCTTTTTCTACAATATAGTTTCCCTCCTTGGGTTGAAGTATTCCATTTATTACCCTTTGAAGGGTCTGATTTGTAGAAATATATTATATAAATTTCATTTTGTCATGGAATACTTTGGCTTTTCTATCTATGGTAATTGAGAGTTTTGCTGAGTATAGTAGCCTGGACTGGCATTTGTCTTGTCTTAGGGTCTGTATGACATCATACCAGGATCTTCTGGCTTTCATAAGTCTCTGGTATAATTCTGATAGGTCTGCCTTTATATATTACTTAACCTTTATCCCTCACTGCTTTTAATATTCTTTCTTTGTTTTGTGCAGTTGATGTTTTAATCATTATTTGGTGGGAGAAATTTCTTTTCTGGTCAAGTCTATTAGGAGTTCTATAGGCTTCTTGTATGTTCATGGGTATCTCTTTCTTTAGGTTAGGGAAGATTTCTTCTATAATTTTGTTGAAGATATTTACTGGCGCTTTAATATGGAAGTCTTCATTCTCTTCTATACCTATTATCCTTAGGTTTGTTCTTCTCATTGTGTCCTCAATTTCCTGGCTGTTTCTGGTTAGGAACTTTTTGCATTATTCATTTTCTTTGACTGTTGTGTCAATTTTTTTTTATTGTATCTTCTGTACCTGAGATTATCTCTTCTCTCTCTTTTATTCTGTTGGTGATGCTTGCATTTATGGTTCCTGACTTCTTTCCTAAGATTTCTATCTCTAGAGTTGTCTTCCTTTGTGATTTCTTCACTGTTTCTACTTCCTTTTTTTTTGGTCCTGGATGGTTTTTTCAATTCTTTCACCTGTTTGGTTGTGCTTTCCTGTAATTCTTTAAGGGATTTCCTCTTTAAGGGCTTGTACCTCTTTGCCCATGTTCTCCTGTATTTCTTTAAGGGAGTTATTCATACCCTTCTTAAATTCCTCTATCACCATCGTGAAATATGATTTTAGACCCAAATCTTGCTTTTATGGTGTTTTGGAATATCCAGGACTTGCTGTGGTGTGAGTACTAGGTTCTGATGAAGCCAAGTATTCTTGGTTTTTGTTAGTAAGATTCTTGCATTTGCCTTTTGCCATATGTTGATCTCTGGTGTTAGATGTTCTTGCTGTCACTGACCTCTTGCTGTCACTGACCGGAGCTTGTTTTTCCTGTGGGTCTGTAAGCCTATGTCAGCACTTCTGGGAGATCAGTTCTCCTCTGATAAAACCCGTTTGTAGAGGGCTGTTGATCAGTTGTCCCTCCTGTGTCCTGGGATCAGAACAAGCCCTGGAGACAGGCTCTCCACTTAGGGAAAGGTGCAGAGAGGCCAATGGATTAGAAGTTTCTCCTAGGTGTAAAGGGAGGTAGAAAGGATCCTTCGCTGGCTTCACTGCCACTTCTGAGGCCTGTGTCTCTCAGCTGGACCCGCCTTAGGAAGTCACCAGACACAACATGCTGATCTCACCTGAGTACTTGGATTGAAGCACTCCCTGGAGGCAAGTTCTCCACTTGTGTGGAAGGGGCAGAGAGGGCTGTGGATCAGTCGTTTCATCTAGGTGTAGAGGGAGGTAGAAAGTTTCCTGTGCTGGATGCTTTTGCCACTTCTGAGGCCTGTGCTTCCTGGTTGGACCCACCTGAGTCCCTGGGTTGGAGCACTCCCTAGAGGCAAGCTCTCTGATTCTTGGTCTTACTTTGATTCCCTATATGAAGTAGCTAGGTGTCTGTTCATGACTTCTCAGGAAAACTCTCACACAACACAATTAATTTTCAGAGACAGACAAACAAAATATGAATTTGAAAGCAATGGTTACTTCAATGAGTACTGAGCCATACAAATGAGGCAAAGTCATCTGGGAGAACATCATCTGTGGTAGAATACCATTACCATCAGCATTCATGTGTTAAGTGGTAGTGTAACATTTTGCTAAGGGGAATATCATATGTAAATAAGGCTGAGCCATCAGGATGTAGAGTGTCTATTGGGAAACCACCAGAATAACAGTATTTATGTAGTACATAATAGCCTACTTGTTTGATTATTGGGGTCCATCTGCATGAGAACATATATTTCACATATCCCTATAGAATGGTTTGCATGAATAGGAGCATCAATGATGTATCACAATACATATATATGTGGCTAGAAATAGATAAAGGAATAAAGTAGGCAGTGGACTAGTAAGAAAATTATGGATTGAAATAATTCCTTAGACTTTGCTTTTGACAATTTATACTTGACAGTAGGACTCTATTCACAGGCATTTCTTCATGTATGTACCAGTGGGGAAAGTAAAATCTAGCAGTTATCTCTGTAGAGACAACAGATATGGAAGGAGATGCCTTATAGAATCTATAATAATCATTGTCCATGGTAATTGCCCATAGCTCATCAAGTTACCTTGAAAACCAAGAAATAAATATACTTATTAAATAGAGGGTATTGACTTTAGATATTCCAAGAGTCTATTCACCTGCTTTATACAAAGTACAGCCAGAAGCAGCCAACATGTATTTAAAAAATGTCTAAAGCTGCAGGAACTACTGTGAAATATTCTGGTATTGTGTATGTTGTCCAAATATGTGAAGCCTGTCCCCAATATAGCCACAATAAATGAATGCTATCATGGAGTATGCACATAAATGAGTCAGTCCAGTGTGGAATTAGTAGTTGGACTTCATATGGCTTATGTCTGTTAGTTAGAAATTCAAATATACCTTCACCTGTGTTAATACTGCCACAGGACTCTTACTAATATTTCCAAGTGAGCAAGTAATAGAAACCATCTTGATTTCTTTATGTCCTGGGAACAGTTTTTTGGTGTCATTAGCAATATGAGCTAACCATTTTGTTATTGCATGCCAGTGGCCATAACCTTTTTGATTTGTGGAACTTTGCGAATTTCCCAGGCTAACAACTCATTTAGAGATAGGCTATCCCTGGCACTGGGACATATGTGAAATAGCCATATTGCCCCTAGAATTTTATTTTTTACACATGTGCAGCACATGTTCTATATAAGCTTCTGTTTATTTAAAGCATTCTTCATTTTTACATAAAATTTATTTTATTGTAATTATTTGTATGGATGTTGTGGCTGCATAACAATCAGAAAATGGTGTCTAATCACTTTTGACAAGACTTACAAATGTTTTTTTTTTTTTTTGCTGTTTT
>NC_045030.1:114901691-114910379 GCF_008632895.1 Mastomys coucha
CTCCAGCTGTTTACCACCCCTACCCTCTCCAGCTTACTGGCCTTGGCATTCCCCTACACTGGGGCACAGAACCTTCACAGGGCCAAGTTCCTCTCCTCCCATTGATGACCGACTTGGCCATCCTCTACTATATACATGCTGCCAGAGCCATCAGTTCCACCATGTGTACTCTTTGGTTGATGCTTTAGTCCCTGGGAGCTCTAAGGGTACTAGTTAGTCAGTATGTTGTTCATCCTAAGAGGCTACAAACCCTTCAGGTCCTTGGGTCCTTTCTGTCTCCTTCACTGGGGACCCTGTACTCAGTTCAATGAATGGAGAGCTGTATCCTGAGAGGCTCTGACAGTACCCGACTAATACACCCAAATTCATTCTTTTAATTAATTCATTCTCATTAGAGTTGAAAGGTAGGTGGAACTATTTTACCTGGTGGTGTTCAGCTTAGTTTCTCATATCAGTGTTTGTAAAGCAACTGTCTCTGTTACTATCAATTCTGCACAGCCTTCCATACATAACTCAGAGTTGATTGAGACTTCTCAGTGATGCTCATAAGAACAAATGATTGCTGCTTTGGCATAGTATCCAAATGCTTTTCCATATCTGAACATCTGTATCAGCAACACTAATACTTAGAAAACATTGAGGAGCTGTGCAGCACCTCTTGGAGAGTGGTGACTTTAAGCATCTGTACACCACAAAAGAGAATCTGATACATGTCAAACTCCTCGCAAGTCATGCTACAGAGATGCAATTTTAAAAAGTCTTCATCTGTCTCAGGGTTTTTATTGTTGTGAAGAGACACCATGGCCAAAGCAACTGGAAAACATTTAGTCATGGCTAGCTTACACTTTTAGGTTTAGTCCTTTATTGTCATAGTGATAAGCATGGAGACATGCAGGCAGACATGGTGCTGGAGAAGGAGCTGAGAGTTCTACATCTTGTTTTGCAGGCAGCAGAAGGAAATAAAGAGCCACTAGGCAAGCTTGATCTGAGAACTCAAAGCCTTCCCTCGGTAACTCATTTTTCTCCAACAAAACCTACTTTAGCAAGACTACATATTCTAATAGTGCTGCTCCCTTTGCCCAAACACTCAAACACATGATTCTAGGAGGGGCATACTTATTCAAACTCCCATACTATCCAAGTTAGAATGGGAATTTTGGTGACACAGCTGGCTTTGTGCTGCCTATGATTCTGCCATTTCCTGTAAGTTACCTCAGTTCTTTGCCTCATTATGTTGGACTTTGGTCTGTCGTTTTACTCAATTACTTGGTATTTTGTATGTTTGTATGATTGATTCTGTTTTTGTTTTTTGTTTGTTTGTTTGTTTTTGTTGTTGTTTTTTTCCTGTTTTGGAGTACCCAAAATATACAGTATCATTACAAAGAGAAGTATAGATTCAGAGCATCTTTGGCATCTTCCTTTCCACAGTAAAATAGCATTTGGTCTATCATAATAAAAATGGGATGTTAGCTATATTTTTAAAGATATCCATTATGCAATTGGAATAGTTCCATTATATTTCCTAACATGTTGATTATTTTTTCGTAGAAAACTGAGAGTTTTTTTTTCCCTTTTACTTACATGTTTGTGTGGGAAACATGTTTGCTTCAGGCAGATATTTGCTCCTGAAACTTTTCACTAGGAAACTGTAGAAAGAACACATTATAATTAGCACAAAATGGACTTAGGAATACAGGTAAGAGGAAAGAATAGCTTACAAACAACATGATATTACTGACGACCTGGGCAACTTAAAAAAGTATAAGTAAATTTTTTCAGAATTATTTTAATGGCTAAAAATAAAATTCAAACCTTATTTGTATAAATTTTCAAAATGTTGTTTTTAATTTACAGTGTGATCTTCCTCTTTTATGAGTGTATTTAGACTTTTACTAATGGTGATCCACATGTCTTAAAATGTATCTAAAAGAAATAAGTATCTTTATGAAGTTCCACCAACCCTGTCTTATCATTCTTAAATATTTCACTTGCTTTTAAACATAATTTGTTGCTAGGCTACACAGTATAAATTTAGATTTATGTTTCAGAGATTTTTCCCTTATAACTTTTAATTGGCTTATTATGAAAATTCAAAATGAAAAAAGTTGAGATGTATTTTGATGAGTTTAGACTATTAATTATTTCAATATTTTCCCATTTTTATATTTTCTAAGGATAACTTCTATCTTCTCAAAAACATAAGCATATACTATATATTATTTTATTTTCCTAGTAGTATTTTCAGGCCACTGTTTCTGAAGATCTGTATCTTCTCTTTCATATTAGTTAATTATCTTTCCTTTTATGAACTTTCTTAAACTTTTCCTGTTTCTTAATTTTCTTTTGGGGTACACTTGCTAGTACAGATTGATATCTTCAAAGTATAAACTTCTTTTATTATTCTTTATTTTCTATTCCTATTTTGAATCTCCATGTCTATTTTGCTATCTCCTTATTATGCTTACATTGGTTTGGTTTTGTTATATTTACTTTTCATTTCCTAGATTTTTAAACTGTAAGTACACAGGTTTGATTTCAAAGATTTACTATTTTCAAATTTAGGTATTTCATGATATAAAATTCTTCTTAGTGATATGTTTAAAATATATCAGATATTTTGATATTTTGTTTCATATTTTTGTTTTTAATCCTTACCATATACATGTGTATTATCAATATATACATAGGAATGTATGTATCATTTCAATTTTTGCTTTAATTTTTGGATTATTTAAAATTGTGTTATTTAGTTTATGGTTTATTAAATTTATTTGTTATCTTACATTTATAGATGTTAATTGTAGCAATATGAACATGCCTTTTCTTAGTCACTGTCCCACAGGTACTTGTCTAGTCAGTTGTTATTGAGTAAAATGTTCTATACATATGAAATCCTACTGGCTATCTCTTCTTAGATTTTTCTCTAGCATTATTGAATTTATATATTAGTATTTTAGATTTCTAACTTGAAAATTTCCTGTCAAAATTTGGTTGAAACCCCTCATTTGTGTCAATAGTGGATCTTTAGTCAGGACACTCCAAGTGTATAGTTATAACATCAAGTGAGCTGACAGATAAACTTGGTATCAACTGAGAGGAACATGACGATGCTTTACTTTCTTCTTTCAAATTCCAAACTGAAAGCACGTAGCTTTCCCTTAGTCTATTTAGTATCATCTCATTCTGTATGTTTGTTTATAGTAGATGTGTTTATTGTTTAAAATTATCCCCATAAAAGGTTTAGAAATATTCATATCTCTACATTCTTTAATGATGTGATTTTCCTTATTAATGGAATTGTACATGTGGGCCTAGTGGTATAGTCCTGTAATCCCAGGTACTTGAGAAGATAAGATTAACAGATAACAAGTTCAAAGCCTATTTTGGTGACAGAATATGTTTAAAGCAAGCTAACATTATTTAGTGACAATGTTTTTCAAAACATAAAATATAAAAGGACCTCGAGATGAATGCAACTTCACTAAGAATAACTGACACCTTCTAAATCAATCTATTCATTGATGCTCTGACAGAGAGAGTTAAAGTGCTTAGCTATTTCTTTTATAATGCTCTTTGTTAGACTAGTCATTTCAAAAATGTTATTAGGAAAGAGGTCTATCTATATGCAAGTCCATATATAGCTAGTTAACTAACTAAATAATAAAATAAATAAAAATGGGATGATTAAATATTTTTATATATAAAGTTATCTCAAAAGTTTCAATTATCTAAAGAAATATGAAAAACCTCTTAAAAGACAGAGTAGGATAAACTTTCCATTGTAATGGATTTGTTAATTATTTTTTGTCTGTGGAAGAAAAAGAGTCACAGAAAATGCTTAGGAAATAGCATTTAAATTATAACTCATCTTTAAAAAATGGTTTATCAAAGAATAATGTTAATTGGGTGAAAATGTTATGCACAGAATTTGAACAAATTTTAAACTAATAAAAATAAAAAAGAAAATAACAAAAGTTCATCAATTTTCTGTGTCAACGACAAGTAATTTTAGTAGTAATATAATTTCCATCTAATCATTTGGTAAAGGTTAATATTTTAGAATAGAAATTTCTCTAAAAAAAATACAAAGAAAGGAAGAATAACACAAAATCTGTCTGCTGTGATTATTTTACACTGCTACAAGTAATTGTTACAAGCTTTTCTTAATATCTAAATTGTTCAATATACAAGGTAATGTATCATATCTCATATATACAAAAAATGCATAGTATATATGTTTAGAAAAAGAATTATATTTGGCTTCATGCATATATTAAAGAGCTTAGTATATATTCTTTACAGGTAAGTCATATGACTATAATTACAGTGATAATGTTGAAATTATTGTGTGATCTTAGGGAAGAATGAGAAAGAAAGGTTTTTGCTTAACAGCGGTATGCTTGTATATCAAGTTGACAAGGAGTCAATTGTGTTGGCTAATATTTTATGTCAAGTTGGCACAAACTAAAGTTGTGTGAAAGGAAGGAACCACAATTGAGAAAATACCTCTTTAAGTTCTGACAGTGGGGCATTTTCTTAATTAGTGCTTGATGGGATAGGATCTAATCCATTATGGTGGGTGCCATCCTTGACCTGGTGGTCCTCTGTATGATAAACAGGCTGACCAAACCATAAACAGTCTTGGTCTGTGATTTCTGCATCAGTACCTGTCTCCAAGTTCCTATCCTGCTTTAGTTCCTACACTTGATGATTTTCATGATGAAATGATGTGCGGGATTGAAAATGAAATAAACCTTTTCTTTCTAAAATTGCTTTTGGACATGGTGCATCATCACCCAAATATTAAGCCTAGTTAAAACAGCCAAGTGATTCATAGATATAGTACACCTTTCAACATTTGTTCTAGTTTGGGTTTTGTTGCTGTTTTAAATATAATAATCAAAAATAATTTAGCAGAAGAATTTATTACACATACAGCTTATGGTCTATCATCTGAAGGAAGCCAAAAAAGAAAAGCAAGGTAGAAACTCGAAGCAAAAACCACAGAAAACTTCTTACAGGCTTGTTTCCTCTGGTTTGCTCAGCTCTTTTTCATATACAATTCAGGGCCACTGACCAATAGTTGGTACACTCATAGTAGGCTAGCTTTCTACTATGAATTAACAATAAGTAAATGCCCCATTTGCTTGAAGAAATAGTGCATTCTTTAAGTTGAAGGACTAAGGAGACAGAGAAAGGCAGATCTCTGTGAGTTCCAAGTTAGCCAGAGTTACATAGTGAGACACTGTCTTTAAAAATACGAAAAAAAAAGAGAGAGAAGAAATGAAATCAAAAGAGAAGAGAAAAAAAAGAAAAGAAAAGAAAATTCTTCCAAAACATGCCCACAGGCAAAACTGACATAGTAATTCCTCAATTGATTGTCCCTCTTCCCAAGTATGTCAATTTGACAATCAAGATCAGCCATCCTAGGTTCAAAATTGGTATGAGCAGAAAAGATGGTTATAGACATGTTATAGACAAAATGATATACACTGTAAAATACCCCAATCAGTCCTCTTTATTTGGCCAATACTGGAGTTTTCTTTCAGACATAGAATGCTTTACCTTTGTATACTCTAATAATGTCTTCCATGAAATACAGGATTGTAGGGAGTTAAGAAAGCCATGCATGAGTAGGGAGTGGATGAAGTCCTGAGTGAGTGTGCATTGTTGACATGGACATGGCACCTTAGACCCTCAGGAATCTGACAAAACCTTTCCTGAATGGTTCAAGCTTGGAATTGGCAAAACCTTAACTCTGATCCATCGGAATATTGGCAGCATGTGCAAGTATAAAGGTTTATGAACAATTGCTCTGCTCCCTGTTAGCAAAAGTTAGCTAGCTTTATCCTCCCAGGTATTTATAGCCAGACAATATGGGCCAGTAGAAACCTCCTACAGAGACTACTAGGAATTCCCTTGTGCTGTGGTATACATAATAAAAGCACTGAGGTTCTGCTTGTTACTACATAGTTGGTGCAGCTTCATCAGAGTTTCCACAGCCCACTTGATTTCCCACTTTTTCTATGTGTCTGTATGATCTTTTCTTCATTCCTTCTTTGCCCAGTCAGGTCAAGCTGAAAAGTTGTACAGGTAAAGGATATTCTAAAATTTTGACAAACTTCATTTTTTTTTTCATGTATTTAATGAGCTAGCTAAGCACTTTTAAAAACTATTACCCCCTCCTGGGGATGCATCCCATATACCAACGCAGACACTATTTTGGATGTCAACAAGTGTTTGATGACAGAAGCTTGTTATAGCTCTCTACTGAGAGGCTATGCCAGTGCCTGACAAATACAAGGGTGGATGCTCGCAGCCAACCTTTGGACTGAGTACAGGGTCCCCAATGAAGGAGTTAGAGAAAGGACCCAAGGAGCTGAGGGGTTTGCAGCCCCTTAGGACGCACAACAATATGAACTAAGTAGTACCCTCAGAGCTCCCAGGGACTAAACCACCAACCAAAGAGTACACATGGTGGGACTCATGGCTCCAGCAGCATATGTATGGCAGAGGATGGCCAAATTGGGAGTGGGCAGGTTGGTGAGCATGGGAAAGGGACAGGGGATAAGGAGTTTTCAGATGGGAAATGAGGAAATGTGATAACATTTGAAATGTAAATTTAAAAAAATCTAATAAAATAAAAAAGAAATATACTTTGTAAAAAATGTTCAATTAAAGGCTTTCCTTTATGATCAAGCTGTTACTATGACCAAGCTGTCTCTTCATAGCAATAGAACATTTACTAAGTATGTGTTCAGGGCTGATTATTTGGTATCAGACAATCAATTGATGTGCTCTTCCCCCCAAAAGACAATTTTTCTCAATATTCACATTCTGTAGTTGTGTGTAGTTCTTTGTCTAGGGTAGAAGCCTCATAGATTGCAGGGTGGTGGTGGCGCATGCCTTTAATCCCAGCACTTGGGAGGCAGAGGAAGGAGGATTTCTGGGTTTGAGGCCAGCCAGGTCTACAGAGTGAGTTCTAGGACAGCCAGGACTATACAGAGAAACCCTGTCTTGAAAAAACAAAAAGCTAAAACAAGCAAACAAACAAACAGAAGCCTCATAGATTTCTGATGATCAACTTTGGCAAATCTATTTTATCATTCCTGTTCAACTCATGTTTTAGGAGTAGTTTTTGTGAACCCATTTCTTCACTGATACAAAAGAACATTAAAAATATATGTATTCATGTACCACCATGTCATGTTTTGATATCTTGGTATAATATAATAAGCTATATATCCAGCTTTTCTACCATTTCTGTATATATATATATATATATATATATATATATATATATATAATACTGTGATACATATACCAGAGAGTTTTTGATGTCATGCTTTTCATTTGCTGCAGAAATAACCAGACCATCAGCTATGTTTATTCTATCCCTTTAATCTTTTCTCTAGAGGCAATAATAGCAGATTAATAATTGATAATTGACAGAGGTTTCTAAGTTTAGGGTAATTTTTTTTTTAATGAGGATATCATGGTTATATTTTGAAAAGAAAACTTTTGTGGTCTAGTCTATTTCATGTTCTGTATGTTTCTTGTACCTTGATAGGAACCTTCTTTAAGTTAGGGAAATTTTCTTCTATTTCAATGTATTTTCTGGGATTTTCATCTAGTGTTCTGCTTGTTTCTCTGATCCTATCATTCATACATTGCCTGGATGGTTAGTGGCAGGACTTATTTCTTTATTCATTTATCTTAGATTTAACATTTTTTTTGATCATTGTATCCATTTTTTCTTCTTTTCAATACTTCGGATTCTTTCTTTTATCTCTTGTATTCTGTTAGTGGTGTTTCTGAGGTTCCTGTTTGAGTTCCTAAGTTACTAACTTCCAGTTTTCATCAGTTTAGGTTTTCTTTATTGATTCTATTTCTACTTTCAAGTCTTAAGCAGTTTTATTCTCTTAACTTCACTATGTGTTTGTGTTTTCACAGATTTTTGTTAATTAGTTTATATGCTTATCTTATTTATGGACCTCTAACATATTCATCATAGGTATTTTAAAGTCCTTGTCTTTTGCTTTAGCTATATTGCATATCACAAAGCTTACTATAATAGAGTTGCTAGGCTCCAGTGATGACATATTGTCCTGGTTTTTATTGACTGTCTTTATACTGGTAACTAAGCATCTTGGATAGTGATTATTTTAATTCTAAGTTGTTATATCTGATTCTTTTCTTTCTGTTGCCCTTTTCTGGTTGTTAATAGATTGTGGTGGCTATGGATTCCCTAATAAGAAATGCTTCTGAGATCCTGTGGGACATAGCACTGAGGATCCTGAGTAGAAAACAATTCTAGGTATTACAAGCTGAGAGAAATGGGGATAGGTTAAGAAGTATGGTTCCAATATGGTATACAAGAAAGAGGAAAGTAGGGTGTGCCACTATGATCTATATACGGATCTATATACACCCTTTGCATTGGTGGTAGACAGGAGGGGGAGGACACAACATGTGGTTTACTACAGATTTGTGAATGAGACTGGGGAATTAGAATAGGAGGCAAGCAGGGAGAGGAAAACTATCCTATTTCATTCCCTGTCCCATGTGTCCAGTAGTTTTCCAGGGACAATCTGTAGAATTTGGAGGCTGAGACAAAGGGATCTTGTGATGAAGTACGGTTATAGAAAAGACATGGATAATATGCTGAGTATAGGGTAGAGAGGAAGG
>NC_045030.1:114910505-114920917 GCF_008632895.1 Mastomys coucha
AAAAAAAAAAAAAAGAAACAACACCAACACCAACAAAAACCTTATAAAAGGAAAATAACATTAGGGTACAAATAATCTGATGTAGTGTATAAACAGAATAGAATGAAAGACTAGGATGCATGCAGTATATAGTGGTTAATATAGAGAGCTGGTATATGTGGCAGAAAAAAGTAAAAGTTAGAACTGATACTATAGAATATGTAATTCTAAGAATCTGAATTAAATTGACAAGTGTGTCAATGGAGACTTTTCTGGGCATCAGACTCATTATGGAGGTTGTCATTTTACCAAGAATTATCAGAATATCAAAAACTGAATCAAATATGAATGTGAAAAATTCAAATCTTGTTGATATTTTTTCTCAGTTTTAATTCACAATAAAACTTAAAGTGGCTTTAAAATGTTTGTCATTGTTAAGAATAAGCAGTCAATCATGTAAAGCAATAATGCTATAAGTGATGTTATTTGTGCACAAATTATAATGATATAGGGCTGTCAACAATGTATACCATTTTTAATTTTTTATATAATTAATTTATATAATTGTCAGTAGCTATAAATGGTAATTAACTTTAAATTCAATAACTCTTTATTACTAATGCTATTCATTTGATAGGCAGCTACTGATTCAGTTCATAAAATCCTGACATTTGTTATCAGCTAAATTGTGAATACATTTTCAGTACTTTTGTGTTTCACCTAGTCCTTTGAAAAGGCTAAAAAGGCACTGCAAAAATTTAAGGCACATATAGGGAGGCTAAAATATGAGTGGTCTAAACAATAATGATGTGGTATATTCAAGTCTTCACTATCTACAAAATCCTTTTGATTTTAAATATGAAGCTAGTTTACTAATAATTCTATTAAAAATTGATTATATATGCAAATATAACCAGGACAATAATTCATAAAGAAGAAGGATATATGCATTAATGAATGAAGAAAAAATGAAATAAAGTCACAAAGAAAACTTGTATAAATCCCAGAGAGAAGAAAGTTAAAAATTAGACACATGAGCAAGACATGCTTAAACATCTGAAAAAAATTCATACTTATTTTACAAATCATGATTGAAGCCAAAGATCACTCATTCAGGTTAGAGATCAAAATCTCTCTGGAAGAGATAGGTGATACAGTATATTTTTATGTTTTCAAGATAACAGGTACTTCAAATAATAGGAGCCAACAATACATATACTTTCAATACAGAAGATATAAGTTTTAAACATAAAGAGGAAAAGAAAATAGTCAAGCATATAGGGGTTTATAGTGAAAAGAAAAATCAACCTGGACATGCCAGAATAACAAATTGCTTCTACTTAAATAAAATAGCTAATAAAAACTCTTCCTTTACTTACTGTTTTCAGCTATCTCTTTGGCTCAGACATAGATATAGTAGAGTTTTGACAGCCTATTTACCTATTGCCTGATATAGTCTTTAATTTATGAGCAAACATACTTTGCTAAGCTAACTTTGAAATACCTTTTTTTCTAACTTTCAGAGGAAAATTTGTAGAAAACAAAGCTATTTTAAGTATGATAGTTTCTCTAGTAAAAGAAATATTTTGCATGAAGAGGAAAAGCATATAAATATTTCAATGTTTGATAAATAGGACTTTGTTGTATCTGGCATGCATTATTTTTATTTTTCAGCTTTGCCTAACAGAAGTAGTAAACACATATAAGCTTATAACCCTTTCTTCCAATTTGTACCTTCCTCTACTTTGAGGAAAGGCCTACAATACAGTATTGACATTGCAAAATTCTACAAGCTAGAACTTTGTGCTTGTAGATTAAAAGGCATTTGAAGGATCAAAACATGAAAAATAGGGAGATTCCAGAGAGATATTTCTCCTCATACCATTTAGTCCCTTAAAAGTATTTGCCTAACTCCAACAAATAATATTGCCCACATTTTATTAATCTAAACTCAGTCATATATCCACTTATGTTTATAAGGTAATGATTTTATTGTATTTTATTTTTGACTTTTCATGGCAGGTTTTTACTGTGTCACCTTGGCTATTCAAGAACTTACTCTATAGACCAGGTCTGCCTTTGCCTCCAGAGGGCTGGGATTAAAGGTGTGTTTGCCTTCACTGCAGAGTTCTGAATTCCTTTACTAGTAAAAAAATTAGAAAATAGTCACTGTATGAAGTAAAGAACATTTTCTCTTACCTAACATATCAATACAATGATTTCTCAGAATTACTAGTAACTGATCATTTGAGTGATGAATAATTAAATACTGAATGTGAACACTGAGTGTATAATTATAGGATTATAAGGGCATTCATGCCTTAATAAGAAGTGCAGAACAAAATAGGACCAATTATAATTTAAGTCATATGAGAATGTTATCACATAAAATTAATTTTCTTAAATGAAGCATGATTCTTTCTTTTGAGAGGTGGCAAGTCTCCTACCATATATTTCCCAATGGACATGGTTACAACAGTATATAATGTAGTAGTAGAAACCAATTATTTAGTTAACTCATTAGGAAAGATTAGCTAATTAAAACCACCATCACCCATTGATATCTTGGAAAACTCATTTACTGAGACAATGGGATATTAGATGGGTTGAAATTGTTAATGGTTAACAAGAAAAATAAAAGATGCAAAGCACTCCATAGATTCTGATAACTCTATGAATTTTCTCAAAGGAATGAGGAGAAAAGGAGCCAGTATTTAATAACAATTTTCTGCTTGCCAACTGTCTACTTTACAATAATACTGTTGGATTTATTTCACATGGGGCCAAATAAAACATTGACTGTCTTAGGAGATATGGGAATAGATGAGTCAGTGATCAGGGAAATCATTTCTAAGTTGGTAGTATGGAGCTGTTATACAAATTTCAGCTATCTGTGCAAACATCGTCATTGTAATGAGAGCAAGTAATGAAAAACTTAGTGTAATAGATAGTATTTTCTGGACACAGTGATTATAAACTAAAACCCTGTTTTTCAGAAAACTCACATTTTCATTAGAATGTAAGTGACTTTATTTTGTGGTCAATAGTGATTCAAAGGAGGTCAGAATGAACTGATTGGTTAATATGAATCTATTCAAAGAATTATGGGAGTTGTATTCTTAATTCTATTTACTGTTTATTCATTTGCATATATTGAATATCTCAGAATCCCTAGAAGATCAACTACCTCGTACAGTATAATCTTTGTAATGTATTATGGAGCTTATTTTCCAAGTATCTATACATGTTTATGTTCATTAACAATACTGGTTTATAGTCCCTCAGTTGTTTTTGTATTGGCTTTTGATACCAGGGAAAACTTTGCTTAATGGAGTATATTTGAAAGTAATCATTGAGATGAGAGACCTTTTTGAACTTTCCAGAGTTGTAGGGCTCCAACATTAAAAATTCAGTAGTGGTATAAAATGAGAGGAGTTCTTTAAACATGGCTATGAACAGAAGCCTGAAAGACAATTTCCATGAATTCAACAATCATATAATCTATCACTCTGATTCTCATAAGCAAAGTAACACTGGAAAGGAATCTCCTATATTCTCCAGCTTAGTCTCAGGATCCATACTAAGTAGATGTCTTAAAAAAGTCTTAGAGTTAATCTTACTGGGTGGTATAAAAAGGTGTGTTCATTGATATGCTAAGTATCCAAGAGTCAATGGCTTGTCTTCTATATTTCTTTTGAGTGTGAATGTTGTGACCAGAACAATTTTTTTTGTGTGTGTGCTGGGTTAGGTGTTTGTGGATGAAGTGATGACATCTAGTGATCACCCAGTCTTTATCCTTTTGGTCTCTACTCTAGCCTCAGAAAACAATTACTATACATCCATCTGGTTTCATTAACCCTGACTGAGGTCACACTGACACATTTGAATGGGCATACCCAGTCTTTTTTTTTTTCCTGCAATAAAAGCTGTTGTTCACACCATAAAGAGGCACATCTGTGAAGATGTGTCTCAATCAAGTTGATTTCCAGACCCTTAGTCTGTCTTCCTGATATTAAAGGTGTCTACATTCTGCACTAGAAAAGAAGATAGCAGATATCAGATGAGTCTTGGGACTATATAAAAGTAAAATGAATTCTCTTGAACATATAGTAAGGTCACCTAGGATACACATGATTGGGTACACCAGTGATAATATTTTCAGAGAGGATTAACTGAGGAGCAAAATCTTGCCTAAGTATATTGAGATCATACCATAGTCTGAACGTAGGTAAGGCCCAAAATTCCTCTCTATTTCCTTAGTATACACATAATAAGATGATTTGTTATAACATATTATGGTCCTATCATGAAGATTCCCTACCATAGTGTATTCACCTCAAACTCTGAACAAAAACAAACAAAATCCCCCAAATCTTTCTTCAATTTAGTGGTTTCAGTTAGGCTTTTTTGTTACAACAAACAGAAAAATTACATAATAAATTATTTTACCCAACTTTACTTTCCTAATTCAGCTTCTGGTAACCAATATTCCACTATTTGTTTGTATAAGAATGACTTTTAAAAATTAAGCATATGACCTTTCTTCCAGCCCACTGACTACCAGGTCCAAATTAGTGGCCAGATTCCTGACCATACCTACAGGCTGCACGTCTCCAAGGAGGTCCATAGAAATCCAAGGCACAGGTAAAAATACCCTTGCCCACATTTCTTCCAGCCTGCTTCCTACCCAGACCAGATTAGCACACAGATACCCACCCTCATGCTATAACCTGATTGCCTTCTAGTAGGTACACTGTAACCAAAGACACAGAGCTCAGCTGACATGGGCCCAACCTCTTACATCTTCCTACTAGTCTGCTTCTCCATCTTGGCCAGATCAGCAGTTCCTATAGCCTCCCATACCCCACAGTCTATCTGCCTTCCAGGAGGCACAAAGTAACCAGGGGCACAGACTT
Organism: Mastomys coucha; assembly: GCF_008632895.1. Classification (NCBI taxonomy): domain Eukaryota; kingdom Metazoa; phylum Chordata; class Mammalia; order Rodentia; family Muridae; genus Mastomys; species Mastomys coucha. The sequence goes on from NC_045030.1 coordinate 114,915,401, forward strand.
CCTGTTTCAGAGGAAGACCACAGCAATCAGGGACACAGAAGGCCTGCTCTAACATGAGACACAATAGGCCCACCCTCACCAGAGTCAGCACTACTGGCCTCCTAATCAGAGACAACCAGGCCAGTTAACACCAGAGATAATGAGATGGCCAGAGGCAAGCACAGGATCATAAGTGACAGAATCCAATGACATGCTGCACTACATGTATCCAGTTCTTCAAACACAGAAAGCCCTGGATACCCCAAACATGAATGAAAATCAAGATAATGACTTAAAATATCATCTCATAAAGATAATAGACACCTTTAAAGAGGATATATAAATGACTCACTTGAAGAAGTCCAGGAAAACACAGGTAAACAGGTAGAAGCATTTGAAAGGGAAACAAATAAATTCTTTTAAAAAATATAAGAAAATACAGTCAAGTAGGTGAAAGAATTGGACAAAGCAGACCAAAACCTACAAAATAGAAATAGAAACAATAAGGAAAACACAAGGGAGGCCACCCTGGAGATGTACAACTTAGGAAACGGATCAGGAGCTACAGATGCAAGCATCACCAACAGAACACAAGAGATAGAAGAGAATCTCATGTGTAGAAGATAACACAGAGGATATTGACACAACAATCAAATAAAATGATTTTCTAAACAGATTCCATATACCAAAGTTAAATCAATTTCAGGTAAACTCTCTAAACAGCCCCATAAACTCTAAGGATATAGAAGCCATCATTAAAAGTGTCCCCCCAAACAACAACAACAACAACAGCAACAACAACAAAACTAAAAAACCAACCAACCAAACAAACAAAACAAAAGAAAACAAGCAAACAAACAAACAAAAAATAACGTCAGGGCCAGATGATTTTAGTGCAGACAGAATTCTACCAGGCCTTCAAAGGAGAGCTAATAAAAGTATTCCTTGACCAAGTAGACTTCACAACACAAGAATCTCAGACGGCCAAGAAGCACTTAAGGAAATGTTCAAAGTTATCAGAAAAATTCAAATCAAAACAACCCTGATATTCCACCTTATACCAATCAGAATGGCTAAGGTCAATAACTCAAGTGACAGCACATGCTGGCAAGGATGTAGAAAAAGGAATACTCCTCCATTGCTGGTGAAATTTCAAGCTGGTACAACCCCTCTGTAAATCAATTAGGCAGGTGTTTGCTCCAAAATTTGGAAACAGTTCTACCAGAATTCCAGCCATACCACTCTTGTGCATATACCCAAATGATACCCCACCATACAACACGTGCTCCATCATGTTCATAGCAGCCTTATTTGTAATAACCAGAAGCTGAAATCAACCCAAATGTCCCTCAACAGAAGAACAGATACAGAAAATTCTCTGCCAGTGCATGACTAATACAAAAGAAGAGGCTCACATCAATCCATTGGACTTGACTGAGTACAGGGTCCCCAATGAAGGAGAAAGAAAAAGGACCCAAGGACCTGAAGAGTTTACAGCCCCTTAGGACAAACAGCAATATGAACTAACTAGTACCCTCAGAGCTCCCAGGGACTAAACCACCAAGCAAAGAGTAAACAAAGTGGGACTAATGGCTCCAGCAGCATATGTATAGCAGAGGATGGCCAAGTCAGTAATCTATGGGAGGAGAGGCCCTTGATCCTGTGAAGGTTCTATGCCCCAGTGTAGGGGAATGCCAGTGCCAGGAAGTGGGAGAGGGTGGGTTGTTGAGCAGGGGGAAAGGGGAGGGAACAGGCTTTTTTTGTCTTTCAGAGGGGAAACTGGGAAAGGAGATATCATTTGAAATATAAATAAAGAAAATATCTAATTAAAAAAAAGAAAAGAAAATGTAGTACATGTACACAATGGAGTACTACTCAGATATTACAAACGATGACTCCACGAAATTTTCAGGCAAATGAATGGAGTTAGAAAATATCATTCTGAGTGAGGTAACTCAGACCTAAAATGTCATACATGGTATGTACTCACTGATTAGTGTATATTAGCCAAAACGTACAGAATACCTAGGACACAACCCACAAACTATGTGTAAAAGGTAGAAAGGCCCAAAGTAAGGATGTTTCATTTATACTTAAAATAGGGAAGGAAACAATCATAGGAGGCAGAGGCAGGGAGGGACCTGGGTACAACAAGGAAGGAGAAGTGGGAGAGGGAGTAGAAAAGGAGCGCAAGATCAAGTATGGGTAGGGAGACCTAAGAGAAGCTCAGAAGGCCAAGAGAATGAATGGAGATAAACATCAAGGGATGGGATGTGGGGTAACCCTCTAAATAGTACCAGGGACATTGGAGGTAAGAGACTCTAACGACTCATTTGGGGTGACCTTAGACAAAATATTCAACATTGGGGAGAGGGAACTCGAAGAGGCTGCCACCACTAGAAAAACAAGGCCTCAAGCAGAAGGACACTGAGCCACCAACCAGGAGCATACACTAGCCAGTCTGAGGCCCCTGGCAGTTATATAGAGAGGTATTCCTATTCAGTCCCTAGTGAGTGAAGATGTTCTTAATCCTTGAGAGACTTGAGGCCCCATGGAATGAGGGAGGCCTGGTGAGTTGGGAAGCAACCTCTTAGAGGCAAGGGGGAGGAGGAATGGGATGAGATACTGTGGAGGAGGGGGACTGAGGAGGAGAAATAAAGGGAATGTATATAAATAAAATAAAAATTGAAAAAATAAGCATGTATGTTATAATTTGAATACTGAATGTTCCTCAGAGCTCTTATATTGAAAGTTTGGTCACTAGATAATGGTGCTATTTGGAGATGTAGTAAAGGTTTTAGGGAGTCAGGGTTTTTAGAATAAGTTAGTTTCCTGGGGGTATCTTTGAATGTTATCTTAATGTAGGCTCCTTTCTGTCTTTTTCTGTTTTTTTATTTTGTTGTTGTTGTCATGATCTCAGCCATTTTTATCTTCCCTATGATCCCTACAATTGTGTTCTGGCTTAACATACATACATCAGCCCATATATTTTCCAATGATAACAAACTGATTTATATGGAACTGTGAGCCAAACTTAATCTTTACTTCTTCGAATTTGTTATTTCAGGTATATATCATAGTAATAAAATAATATTGTAGTCAGTGAGATGTAGACGAATTTTAATCTCGGAGCATGGTTGCTCTGGCAAGAGATCATATCCAAACTCTTTCCAGGTCTATATGATGTGGCCAGAATGCAGGAATTCCCTGGATACACAGTAAGATCTGTCTAGAATACTAGCACACCCTTAGTACACAATTTTACTTTCTACCAATAAAGGTAAGATTTGTTCGTAGAAGAAAGCAGCCATGTTTTAATGGGACATCAAATTGAGGGGCAGAAAAATGGGATGGATGAGAGACAGATTAAAAGAATATGTCAGAAATAGGATATGCCCAACTCTTATGAGAACAGCATACAAAAGAGAGGCTACTTAAAAGCAGCACAGGAGAGAAATGGTGGAGGATATGTGTGTGCATTGGAATTTTGCCAGGAGAGTTTTGTAGAGATAAAGTGCAGAGAGAACAAGGTAGAGAGAAGTGAAGACAAAATGAGCTAGAGAATAAGAAGCCACAAGATTAGAACATATTAATGAAGTTAGTATGGGGCAAGCAGAGCAATTACGTGAGAAGCCTAGAGAAACCCATTTGAATTAGTCAGCTTAGAAGATTATACTATACACAAGCTAGAAATTTCCAGGCCGAGGTGTAGGGATAGTTAGAAGAGAAAAAAAAATTTCTGGGCTCATCCAAGGCCATGTATTTGTACAGCTTGGTACAGCTCCTATCTCATCCCTTAATCTGAGGAAATGAAAGCAATATTTGTAATGAGATCATGCAACATTTTTTTCAGTACCTGTTCTGTTTTACTTTGATAACATCTAATTTCATCTGTATTTTAAACTGCCAAAATTTCCTCTTTTAACATTGTATAATTTCTACATGTTTACTCTTAAGTTGATACTTCAGATGCTTTCATACAGCAGCTATCATGACTAGTACTAAAATTTATGTCAAACCTTAGCAATTTTTTTTTTTTTTTTTTTTTTTTTTTTTTTTTTTTGGTTTTTCGAGCCAGGGTTTCTCTGTGTAGCTCTGGCTGTCCTGGAACTCACTCTGTAGACCAGGCTGGCCTCGAACTCAGAGAACAGCCTGCCTCTGCCTCCCAAGTGCTGGGATTAAAGGCATGCGCCACCACTGCCTGGCAAACCTCAGCAAATTATTTACTATATTTATTATACTTCTTTGAATATAAACTTAGAAGTAGGATTACTCAATAACATCATAATTCCACTTTTTCCATTTTTGAAGAACTTCCACACTCATTTTGAAAGGACTGTTATTAATTTGTTATTAATTTGTGATAGTATGAACATTGTAAAAAGCTTCTATTTTCTATAACCTAAGAACATGAGGTATCACTCAGCATTTGACAATAGACATTTTAATAGTCACGAGGTACTATATCACTGTAGTTCCATCACTGCATTCATAATGATCAATGTTGGCTATTTTAATGTATCCTTTGTTATACATTCATACTGATTTTTATAAAATGTCTGCTCAATTTTGTAGATAATGAAATCTTTTCAATTTGATGAAATCCTAGTTACATGTATTTTTTTTTCAATTAGGAATCTGGATTTAATTTTCTCTCTACATTCAGAAAAATGAAAAGCTTGTGAGGCTTCAGAGAGAATATCTTAAGTATTTGTGTGTGTGTGTGTGTCTATGCGTGCTCGCAGAGTGTTTGTGCACTAAAATGTTGAGATTATTTAGTAATAAGAACTGTCTTTCTGAAGGTTATAGGGCACTTACAGAGCATCACTGGCATTGCCTTGGAAAGCATTGCTGACTTCTCTTATGAAAAGCAATCGTGACTCACAGCGTGGGAGCCAACACTCCTGGGCAACAGCAGCCTCTTCCCCACAGGGCAGCCAGAGCTCTGAGGACTGCTGCCTCCACTAATTCCTGAGGCTGGCTGACCTGCACGGTCTTGTCACTGGACCCTTTCCTTGTTTACTTCCATACTCAGGGTACAAAAATTCCTAGTTTCCTTTGAACAGTGTTTTGTGTTCCAATTTCAGGCATGTTATATTTTTCTACATCAGAGATAGTTATGGGAGACAAACGTTATCTGTTGTGCCATGGTAGGCTAAAAAACATCAAAGAATTGGACAGAGTTAGATAATGAAATTGGTTTCATTTTTGTTTGACTTAATTTTTCCTAAGTTAATCTAACTAAGAGGTATTTCTTAGGACTTTAAAATGCTCTTTGATGACTGTGACTGAATCTCTCTGAAGTAGCCTTTCTTTCCTTGCTCCAGCTATAGCTGTTTGTTTATTTGTTTTGTTTTGTTTTGTTTTGTTTTTTGAGACAGGATTTCACTATTCAGCCCTGGCTGCCTTGCAACTCACAAGTATACATACTCTCTGGTATGTATACATACCAGACAGGGCTGAAATTCACAGGTCCACTTGCCTCTGCCTCCTGAATGCTGTGGCTAAATACCATCATTCTGTGTTTTTTTTTTTTTT
>NC_045030.1:114921465-114946911 GCF_008632895.1 Mastomys coucha
GGTTTAATATTACCCAAATTTAATTTAAAGCATCTTTCCAAACCAAACAAACTGTAAAACCTTAAAGGTAAACATCCCCTAAGGAGCAAGTCACTTGTTATAAAACTGTAAGGACACCCAAGCAAGGTCCCACTTGAGATTCGTCAGCATGAACTTGAGCGCTTTTGTCCACTGGTCTTCGGAGTTAAACTGGGTTTTGATGGAATAGGAGCCGCCACTGCCTCTGGTGTCTTCAATCTTGCCTTTCTCCACGTCCATCCTGAATGGAAGACAAAATAGAGTGTCTCCTTTTTCCACCTCTTCTTTGAACTGCTGCACACAGTCCAGAAAAGCTACCATTGCATGGTCAAACTTGTTGTCCCAGAAAAACCGCAAACCCCTAGAACAGTATAAAGGCAACTCCTTAGATTTGTCTGTCAGAGACTCCAGATATTAATGATATCCTTAGGGAACAAGTCGGTACCTCTGAAATTTCAGACCCATCTTATTGGCCAAAGCATGGAGCAGCAACACTGTCTGGTCACAGGCATCATTGATTTCATTCTATTCCACAGGAACACTGGGCAAGCGACCCAGTCTGAAATTATTGATTGTGCCAAATTGTCCACTGTACCAGATATGGAAGGTGGCACTGGAGACATTGGTCTTCTTGAGCTTGTCCAGCTGCATCTGGGCATATCACATCTAGTTCTCTACACTCTTGAGCTCATCACCCAGCTCCAGCTGCTGCCTTTTAAATTCACTATACTCCCGCTGGTACTGAGCTTCCTCCTGGTCCAGTCTCTCCGCCTCAGTCTGGACCTTCTCCAGGTTCTCTGCCACCACCTTGCATTTTTTTCCCACATCTTCCAACTCCTTTGTCAGCCTCTCCTCCTCCAAGGCCAGCTCCTTCAGCTCCCTCTGTAGCTGCTCACTGTCATCCTCACTCATTTGCTCCAGGATCTCCAAACAGCTTTTGTAGTTCTGACATTCATTTTCAGTGACATTGAGCTGAGTGTCCAGCTGGTCTAAAAGAGTATCTGTGCACTCCTCACATAGTGGGTGATCCACATCTGTCTGGCCCGACATGATGTCAAAAAGGTCTCCAGTGACCTTGAGTTTCTTGCTGAGGTTCTCCATGGTGCTACCATCAGATGTCTCCCGGATCAGAGTGAAGCTGTTAGCACTATCTGTAGACATCATCGTGACTAGGGGGATGAATCTTCGAGAGACACCATCCTGGTGAGCTTCAATAAATGGCACCTCCCCTGAGTTAGCCTCTTCCTCCTGGGTCTCTCCTGGTTTCGCCTGGGCTGTGGTAAGTAATGGAGCTGTGAGCTCCTGGATGGTGACCTGGTCCAAGATATTGAAGCTCGTGTCCAGCTTCAGAGCTGGCACACGAAGCTCACCTGCATGGTGCTGCTGGACCCCTTACACCCCTCCATGCCTCAGGACCCTGGAGCCCGCCACCCGGGCTCCTTCTACTGTGGGGGCACGGTGGCCTCAGGTCCGTCCCAGAGCGAGACCTCCAGAGTTCCCATTGCCCGGTCTTCCACATGTATTGTTTTTTGTTTGTTTGTTTGTGCTTTAATAGCTACAATAAAAAATTATTTCCCAGAACAAATTTATAAGAAACTCATTCTGTATTTTCTTCCATCATCCTTGAAAATGTGTCTTATAATTAAGGCTTTTATTAAGTTTGACTTGTTGTGGCTAACTTTGATGTAGTATGAAATAATGGGGCTGGGCAGTAGTGGCATACACCCTTAATCCCAACACTTGGGAGGCAGAGGCAGGCAGATTTCTGAGTTCAAGGCCAGCCTGGTCTACAGAGTGAGTTCCAGGACAGCCAGGGCTATACAGAGAAAGCCTGTCTTAAAAAACCAAAAACCAAAAAACAAAACAAAAAAAAAACAAACAAAACAAAACAAAACAAAAAAAACCAAAAACAAAAAAACAGAACAAAACAAAACAAAAAGATATAATGGTATATACTCAGTATTCTATAATCAATGTTTAAAGAAACCATTCATTTATCAGTATGTATACTACAAAAATATAAGTCAATAAAAAAATAACAATTGTAGTAAGATCAAAACTTTTATTTTGAAATAATTTCAATCATAAAGTCACATAAATTTGACATAAAATATATCCATTTCATAAAAGACACTGAATAAAATATGAATAAATAAAAAGAAATCTGTAAAGATAGATTAGAATACTTAATATTATTAGAACATTAATATTATACAAAGTAATAGATCTAATTTCCGACATTATTTTCCTATCTTTGCATGGGAGCAAGTACAGCAAGAGAAAGATAGAGGAAAGAGCAATAAAAAGAAAGATTTAAAATAGATGGACACAGATATAAATCATCAAATAGTACAGATTCAGAAAATTCCTAATAAATCAAAGGAAAATGAACAATCAAATACTACTGTTCTGCTAAAGGCATGTGGCAATAAAATGGCTCAACTACATTCTGCTATACTCATAGATCAGTGCCTTGTTCAGCCATCACCCATTTGTTGCAGCAGATGGCTATAAATACAGAGATTCACAACCAAACAATATGCAGAGAATGATAGACCTTGAAACAGAACCCTAAAAGAATGTCTTCATCAAGCCTCTGCCCTCAGTGTTGAGGGAAATCTACAACAGAAACGAGAGAAAGAGTATAAGAGCCAGAGAGGATATAGGACACCAAATATTTAAGGCCCTATAGACAAAACAGGGCTAGTGCACACATAAACTCATATAGGAGCATGCAGGAGGTCTGCAGTAGTCTCCACCAAATGGGCCTCTAGAGCAGAAGGAGAAGTAGATACATACTCCCATCCATTAACCCGAAGCAACTGCTAATTGATAGTCAATTGCAAATGAAAAAGTAGTTTTGTTAAAGGGAGCCTCATTGGGAAGACAAATAACTCTTGCATGTAAGTCTCAGTTTTATTTTTTGTATTATAATGTTAAGCCAGGGTTTCATATTTTGTGTTATAGTTTCTTTGAATATGAATTATGGTTTCCTGTTTTGGATTTTTATGAGATTCCTCTGTATACAAATCCATGTGTCTGTGTCTCTATGAGTTTCCTGTGATTTTTCTTTGGTTCTTTCTCATATTTAGGAGTTTTGTCATATTACTATTTGTGTGTTTATTTCTCTCCTCTTATTTAATTTTATTATTCCTTTGATGTTTATTTGTTTTCTAATGACAGCAAGAGTGTGGGTCAGATAAAAAGGTGGGTAGGGAAGAACTGATACTAAGAAGAGGGGAAACAAAAAATTAATATATTGTATGGAAAAAAATCTATTTTCAATAAAAGAAAACAACAAAACAAACTTATATTTCCATTTTAGCCTCCCTGAAGCTAGCATAACAAACACATTCTATTATGATTGATTTACTGGAATATTTATATGGACAGTCACCAGAAAGATGCACCCATATTCATTTTTACTTATGATATCTTTATCTGCCTTGGGTGCCAATGTATTAGAAAATGGATTTTGGGTTCTAATTTTAGAAGACTTCAAGACAGACTGACATGAACTTTTCTTTGAATACTTGGTAAAATTTTACCAATGAGGTTTTCATTGATGATTTTCTTTATTGTATTTCATTGATTTTTTTTACATGTATTGAGTCACTTGCCATGCACATATACCTGTTCACCATGTGCTTGAATGATTCCTAAAAATAAATGGAAGGTAGCATTGGATCTTCTGGGAGTGGATTAACAGTGATTGGGAGCCAACATATTGGTGCTATGATTGAATTCAGATCTTCTGGAAGAGCAGCAAGTTTTCTTAACTGCTTAGCCACATCTCTCTTCTTAAGATTTCTTTTATTATTTAATAAACTCTTTACAATTTGTCTACTTAGCGTTTCAATTTCTTCTTGACTCAATTAAAACAGGTTGTATTTTTCTCAGTGTATATCCAGCATTTTTTTAAAGATTATTCCATATTGTGACAAAGATTAAACACAGTAGTCTGAATTATAACTTTTAATTCTGTGAGTTCTGCTGCAATTTTATTTAAATTATTAAATGTTTTGCTAAAAAATTGACTTACAAAGTGACAAGTTTGTCTGCTCATCTTTTTACACAGCTTTTTTCCAAACTATACCTTTCTTCATCATTAATGTATTAATTACTATGAAAAACTGATATTGGAATTGCTTAGGGCAGCCACTAAGTTTGACGATATGGTGTTCATTTGAATTTTTGAGTAGTCTGCTGTGTAGATGAATAATATTTATTTTATTATCCATCAACACTGAGGTATTATTATTAATAAAACTTATATGTTTTTCTTTACCACAAAAGTATGTGAGCTTGGGGAATATGAGACTAAATGAAACTATCCAGGTTAAGAATGAAAAGCATGGTCTCTCATATATAGAATTTAAATACATTAAAATCTACAGAATTAGAGAATGATGTTGTGGTTTACAGAGTTTGATAGAGAATAGAGACAGAAAGAAAATAGATTTGAGGAGGAAACTGCAATATAAGTTCAGGGGTATTTCTTTCTTTCTTCTTCACTTTTAAGATTTACTTTTTTATTTCATGTATACAAGTATACAGATGCTGTTTTTAGATACACTAGAAGAGGGCATCTTACCCTATTACAGATACTTGTGAGCCATCATGTCGTTTCTGGGAATTGAACTCAGGACTTCTAGAAAAACAGTCAGTGCTCTTAATCACTCTAGCCCCAGTGATCTTATTTATAGCATGAATATTCAAATTAGTAAAATTATACTGTACTGATGATTTGTTAAACGAGTTCACTTTAGCCATTATTGCCTTACACACAGAGAGAGCAACCCTGATAGATGATAGAAATATTGAACTGTTTCAGTAACACTATTAATATTTCCATGGGTGTCAAAAGACATATTGGTAAAGTTTAACTACGAATGGTAAAATCTGTGTTCATAATGAACTATCAAAACTTGACCTGGTATTTACAGTTTAATATATATTTTTGTATAAATGAAGTAAACTGAAAAGGCAACTATGTAACCTTCTTGAAAAGCTAATAATAGAGACAGTGAAAAAGACTACTGGTTTGAAGTAGACAACTACTATTTCTGAAGTAGAGAGAAATAGGCAGAAAAGGGAGGGTTTATAAGATAGTGAAACTTTACTATGTAATAAAACAATTACATATACAACACAAGTCCCAAATTTTCAGTTATAAAGTAATAATAATAGGATATACTGTGTGTAGAGATTAAAGAGGGACATAATGAGACTTTTCAACACTTTTTGTACTTTTAGTATATAGTTTAAAGCAGTATCACTTGTTTTCTAAATTGCAGAGGATACATTGTTAAACAGGTATTTAACAATGCTCTCATTTTGTTTCCTCAAAATAAATTTGGTTCAAAGAATTCTGGAGAGTGTTTCTTAAAAAAATGTAAGATATTAAGTAATTTTTCAATTAGTGCTTGGTATTTTATAATACCCTGAAATCTTACTCATTAGTAATCAGAAAGAAAACTCATGAAAAAGAAGCATTCATTAATAAGAAAAATATTTCCTAAAACTTAGTTGACTTTTGTAGCATATACATATAAAATCTTGGCTAGAAATTATACAAATGTATGAGTACTGTGTATCCTTAAGAAGAAAGTAAACAATAGCCTTTCTAAGTACAATGAAGTTGTCTTTAGTAAATTGTTCACATATGGCCAGAAGTTAATCAGTTCAGTTTACAACTAGGCAGTAGCCTATAGGTAGGTCATTATACAGCCATGTACATGATGGGAATAAGAGGTACGCTGAAATCCATTTATAACCTCAGAGATTAAAAAAAATGAGAATATTGATTTGTCTCACAAAATCCATAATGAAATTTGCCAATATCTTGGCATAGTAATGTTGGGAGATGTTTTATTGAGTAACAACAAAAAATAAACATGTTTCTTTGATTAGAAAAAAAATCCATAAAGCTGTTTTCACTTATCTGACTGTGACTCATAAAACACAAACTAATAATGAAACAACACATAATATAAAAATGTGTAATATCTTACAAATATGGTTTTTAGTTTGAACATGACTTTAAGAAGATTGGGTTCTCCATTTTTTCTTAATATTTTGCTTTGTTTTCTTCTTTATACACTTTTTTTCATTTTAAAAATATTTTAGTCTAATTATCTATATCTGATAATTCTCACTTTGATCATAAATGATCAGTCATAAAGATTTATCAATAAAGTTTGGTGATTCTCAATAAGTAAAATTATTTGCCTGATGACCTAAGTTTGAAGCTTCAGTGCACATAACACCCACACAGGGAGCAAAAGTGTCTATAAGCCTACTACTCCTCTTGGAAGTAGTTAAGCAGACACAAAAGATTCTCTATAAACTTGTGGGTCAGCTAACAGCATATGTGGTGCATTAGCAAAAAAGAAACCCTATCTCAAATAAGGTAGATAGTGACAACTGATACCCAAGGTTTTCCTGTGATATCCCCATATGTGATGTGGGACAGGCATGTTCCCATTCAAACACACTCATATAGGTCTACACATATATCACCAATATACAGATACAGAATACATTTTCTTCAGTAAGCACACACTGTGCTTGTGAAGATTACATATATAGTGATTAAGTCCCAGATACAAACAATGGGTTGGGGTCACTAATGAAACAAAAAAGCACTTCCCCTTGAAGTCATTTAACCAAAATCTAGTACAGATTTGATTTCTCTACTTCATATTCTCTGCATTTTCTAATATGTGTTTGTTTATTATACAAGTCTGAAGAACCCTGTCTTTAAATCTATTGGTTTTTGTGTCTGTGACTATCCCTTTGTGAATGAATGCACTTTCTGTGTTCTATCTCTTATGTGTATCTGATTGTTGTGTTACTATACATTTCTATTCATTTCTGTTCCTGACAAAGGGATTCAATTTGTGATTATTGAATAACACAGAAAGCATCATATTGAGAAGGATTGGGCAAGTTTATAGAAATCTTTATCAGAGTTTTGCAAAAGTTTAGTCACTGGCTCCCATTGATCCCAACTGATCCAGACAACAAAGAGTACTACAAACATCATCATTAATCAACCAATATTCATAAATGATAAATAAATGTTTTCAACTTTTATGGTAGATTTTAGAAGCTTGTTTTCAATGTCTGTACTTGCTGCTTTCAGCAAATGATACATATGCATTGTTCTGTGCCAGGAGCATGGAACAATACATAAAGGAAGATTACAAATATGCAGTAGCTTAGGTTGTTAAATTTTATTATGATTACATGGGAAACACAAGGTAAATAAGGCTGGCTATAACATAGTTCTCTTAAAGGCAAGTTAAACAAACAGGTTGAGTATATAGTAGGCTACCAGTCTAAATCTTAAGTCACTTCAAGGTTTATTATTATCTCTGGTTGAGAGATCCAGCAAAAGATCCATGCTCCTAGAATTAAAGAAACATTTTCATACTATTACATCACCATAGTTACTATAAAGAAAACCAATTATTGAGTTTCTTTCCTAGGTAAGTTTTGTAAAGTCATAATAAAATATCAATTATTTCTAAGGTACCATCATCAAGAATGCATGTTATTTATCTGCTTCTTATTAACATGCTTACACTCTGTATCAGTATGTGTAATAGCCAAACTGAAAACACATATAAAATTAAGTGAGATGACTCATTTAAATAATTTTCTTTTAATATATATTGGCAGATTCTCCTGCCACATCTCCGACCTTCATCAGACCTGAGTAGCCTGAAGTATACAAGTTAGCTTCCCTTCCCCCACCCATGTTTCCTGCTCCCTGAGTCCTCTAGGGGCACTACATGCTGCATTGAGCAGTCTGCTATCCGTACTGGACTTCCATTCCCTGCCCCCTACATCTCTACCTACTTTCATCAGACCAACAGATCCTGAACCATACAGAACTGCTGATTTGCAACCACAGAACACAAAAATATCCATCAGAAGCCTGCCCCACCAGGACCATGGAGGTTAACCGCCCTTATAATACCTACTACAACAGGAACATCAGATGGATAAAGGCCGAGAGAAGAACATAATAAACAAAATGCAGGGCAATATAACAACATCAAAGCACAGCTACCCTGCCACAGCAAGTTCAGGATATTCTAACACAACTGAAGCACACACACACACACACACACACACACACACACACACACACAGAGAGAGAGAGAGAGACAGACAGACAGACAGACAGACAGAGAGAGAGAGAGAGAAACCTTAAATCCATTAGTATAAGGATGATAGATGTCTTTAAAGAGGAAATGCATAAATCCCTTAAAGAAATACACAAAATACAATGAAATAGATGAAGGAAATAAATATAACAATGCGAGAGTAAAGATGTGAAAGTAGAAATAAAAGCAATAAAGAAAACACAATCTCAGGGAGTCCTGGAGATAGAGATACTAGTGAAGCAAACAGGAACAACAGAATCCACAGAATACAGCAAATGGAAGAATCTCAGGTAGAGAGGATACAATAGAAGAAATTGATACATCAGTCAAAGAAAATGTTAAATATAAAAAAGTTTCTGACACAACACCACATGCAGGAAATAAGAGATATCATGAAAAAACCTAATTTAAAAATATTAGGAATAGAAGAATGTGAAGAGTCCCAGATCTAAGGCCCAGAAAATATTTTCAACAAAATTTTAGAAGAAAACCTTCCTAACATAAAGAAAGAAATGCATATAAACATACATGAAGCTTCTAGAACTCCAATTAGACGGGACCAGAAAAAATAATTTCTTACAACATGATAACCAAAACATGAAATCTATAGAACAGTGAAAAAGTAGTAAAAGCCTGTACTGGCTGGTTTTGTGTGCCAACTTGACACAGGCTGGAGTTATCTCAGAGAAGGGAGCTTCAGTTGGGGTAGTGCCTCCATGAGATCCAGCTGTGAGGCATTTTCTCAATTAGTGATCAAGGGGGTAGGGTCCCTTTTGGGTGGTGCCATCCCTGGGCTGGAGGTCTTGGGCTCTATAAGAGAGCAGGCTGAGCAAGCCAGGAACAGCAAGCCAGTAAGGAACATCCCTCAATGGCCTCTGCATCAGTTCCTGCTTCCTGACCTGCTTGAGTTCCAGTCCTGACTTCCTCTGGTGATCAACAGCAATGTGGAAGTAAGCTGAGTAAACCCTTTCCTCCCCAACTTGCTTCTTGGTCATAATGTTTTTGCAGGAATAGAAACCCTGACTAAGACAAAGCCATAAAGGAAAAAGCCAAGTAACATACAAACAGATGTAATTATAACAGACATATTATAATTATATCTGACTTCTCAATAGGGAATTTAAAAGGCCTGGGCAGATATGTTGCAACCTCTAAAAAAACCAACAGGTGCCATTCATCTTGGATTCCTATACCCAGCAAAGGGTAAATCAGTAGAGCTGGAGAAAACAAGATATTTCAAGACAAATACAAATTCAAATAATATCTATCCAAAAATCAAACCCTACAGAAAACACTAGAAAGAAAATTCCAATGAAAGAAGGATAACACAGAAAATAAGTAATTCAACACCAGCAAAAACAAGGAAAGCACACACACACACACACACACACACACACACACTAATACCACCAACATTAAAATAACAGAAAATAACAATCACTGTTCATTAATATCTCTCAACATCAGTGGACTCAGTTCTTCAATAAAAAGACACAGGCTAACAGAATGGATACCAAACCAGGATCTATTATTCTGCTTCATACAAGAAATACACCTCAGCCATAAAAACAGATATTACCTCAGAGTAAAGGGCTGGAAAAAGTTTTCCTAACAAATGGACACAAGAAGTAAGTTGCAGTTGCCCTTCTAATATTTACTGAAATAGATTTTAAACCAAAATTAATCAAAAGAGACAGGCAAGGCCATGTCATACCAACCAAAGGAAATAACTAGCAAGATGATATCACAATTATGAGCATCTATGCCCTAAACAAAAGGGCATCCACATTTGTAAAAGAAACATTGCTAAAGCTTAAATTGCAAGTTGAGACCCACACATTAATAGTGGGAGATTTTAACTACCCACTCACTGATTGACATGCCATCCAGACAAAAATTAAACAGAAATAATCAAACAAATTATAAATCAAATAGACCTATCTAACAGATATATATGGAATATTTCATTCAAACACAAAAGAATAAACCTTCTTAGCAACACACGGATCCTTCTCCAAAATAGAGTACATAGTCCCAAAGCAAGCCTCAAAATTTATAAGAAAAATGAAATAACTCCTTGTATCTTCTCAGACCACCATGTATTAAAGGTGGACTTCAATAACAATAGAAATATTCTACTCAATGATCTCTGGTTCAGGGAAGAAATAAAAAAGGAAATTAAAGACTTTCTAAAATTCAATGAAAATGAAGGCACAATGAAAGCAGTGCTAAGAGGAAAGTTGCCATCACAAATTACATCCATAAAGAAGTTATAAAGTTTTCATACCAGCAATTTAAAAGTACTCCTGAAAAATGAAGAAGAAAAAAGAAAAAAACAAGCACACAGAAGAAGAGTAGAATGCAGGAAATAATCAAAATCAGTGTTGAAATCTATTAGAAACAAAGAAAATTGTACAAAGAATCAATGAAACCAAGATCAGGTTTTGTTCTTTGAGAAAATCAACAATATAGACAAGATCTTAGCCAAGCTAATCAAAAGATAGAATCAGGATTCCAAATAAAGAAAATCGGAAATCAAAAGGGAGACATAACAACACATCATAAGATCTTACTATAAAAGCCTATATTCGACAAAACTAGAAAATCTAGATGAAATGCATGATTTTCTAGGCAAATGCCACATACCAAATTTAAATCAAGATCAGGTACACTAAACAATTCCATAACCCCCAAGAAAATAGAAGCATTAAAATAGAAGAATTAAATTAGAAGAATTAAATAGAAGCAAAATCTCCTAAGCAAAAGAAAATACACGATAAGACAGTGTTAGTTCAGAATTCTATAATTCTTTCAGAAAAAGATAATACTAATATTACACAAATTAGAAGCAAAAGGGCCATTGACAAACTCATTTTATGAAGCAATAGTTACCCTGATACATAAACCATATAAAAACTCAACAAAGAAAAAATATTTTAGAACTATTTCTCTTATGAACATTGATACAAAAATTCTCAATAAAATTTCCTCAAAAAGGAATCCTGGAATATAACAAATACATCATCCATCAAGATCAAGAAAGTTTCATCCTAGGGATACCAGGATGGTTCAATATGCAAAAATCCATTAATGTAATCCATCATATAAACAAATTGAAAGAAAAAAATCATATGGTTATCTTATTAAATGCTGAAAAAGCCCTTGACAAAATCCAACACCCATTCATTATAATAGTATTAGAGTTATTAGAGATACAAGACATGTAACTAAGCATAATCAAAGCAATATGTAGAGAGCTAATAGCCAGCATCAAATTAAATGTAAAGAAACTTAAAACAATTTCACTAAAATCTGGAACAAGATAAGGCTGCCCACTCTCTTCATATCTATTCAATATAGTACTTGAAGATCTAGACAGTGTAGTAAGAAGACTAAAGGAGATCAAGCAGAAACAAATTGGCAAGGAAGTAGTCAAAGTATCAGTATTCACAGAATATATGCTGTATACATAAACTATCCCTAAAAACAAACCTTAGAACTCTTACAGCTTATAAACAACTTCAGCAAAGTGGCTGGATACAAAATTAAGTCAAAGCAATCAGTAGCCCTCCTTTATGCAAATGAAAAATGGTCTAAGAAAGAAAATAGTGAAGCAGTACCCTCTACAATAACCATGAATAATATAAAATATCTTGACGTAACTCTAATAAGGCAAATGAAAGACTTATATATCAATAACTTCATGTCACTCTAGAAAAGAATTGAGAAAGAATCGGAAGATGGAGAGATCTTCCATGCTCATAGATTAGTATGCTTAACATAGTGAAAATGGCCATCTTACCAAAAGCAATTTATAAATTCAGTGCAATTTCGTAAAAATGCCAATGTAATTCTTTACATACCTCAACAAAGAAATTCTTAGTTTCTTATGGAAAAAGGAAAATATCAGGCTAGCAAAACTAATCCTGAACAATAATTTATTAAAAAAAAAAAACCTTCTAGAGGTATTACCATCCCTTACCTCAGGCTATATACTACAGAACAATCATAATATAAACTGCATGGTATTAGTATAGGAACAGACCAGTGGATCATTGGAATCAAACAAAGACCCTGAAACAAATTCACACAGCTATGACACTTGATTTTTGACAAAGAAACCAAAACCACACAATGGAAAAAAATAAGTATCTTCAAGGAATGATGCTGGTTCAACTGGATATCTGCATGTTGGAGAATGAAATTAAATCCATATTCATTACCCTGCCCAAACTGAAGTCCAAGTGGATCAAAGATCTCAACATAAAATTGGGTACACTAAATCTAATAGAACAGAAATTGGTGAATAGACTTGAACACACTCGTACAGGAGACAAGTTCCTATAAAGAACACTAGTGGCTCAGACTCTAAGATCAAAAACTGACAAAAGGTACCTCCTGAAACTGAAAAGCTTCTGTAAGGTAAAGGACTCTGTCAATAGGACACAATGCCAACCTACAGATTGAGAAAGTATTTTCACCAACTCTACATCTGGCAGAGGGTTGATATCCAAAATGTATGAAGAATTCAACAACTTAGATGGCCGCAACCCAAAGTAACCCAGTTAAAAACAGGGTACAAAGTCACACAGAGAATTCAACAGAGGAATCTCAAATGGCTGAGAAACACTTAAAGAAATGTTCAGTGTCTTGAGACATCAGGGAAATGCAAATCAAAATAACTCTGAGATTACATCTTATATTGTTCTGAATGGCTAAGAACAAAAACATGATAACATATGGCCAAACAATAACCAGCCAAACTTTAGACTCACCCTATGGGCAAGCACCAGTTCCTGACACTGTTAATGATACTTTGTTATGCTTGCAGAGACGAGTCTATCATGGCTATCTTCTGAGAGGCTTCAACTAGCAGCTGAATCAGAGGGATGCAGAGTCACAGTCAAACAGTGGATAGATTTTGGGGACTCTTACGCAAGAGTAGAAGAAAGTATTGCAGGCCCTAAAAGGGACAAAGCACAGGAAGACAAACAAACTCAACTAATCTGGATCTTGGTGTTCTTTAAGACTGAACCACCAATCAAAGAGCATAAATGGGATAGGCATTTATTACCTAGGCATCCTGCACATATGTTAGAGATGTGTAGTTTAATCTTCATGTGGGTCCTGAACACTATAGTGGGGGCTATCCCAAAAGCTTTTGCCTCTAAGTGGGATATGTTCTTCCAGCTAGGCTTCCTTGTCTGGCCTCATTGGGAGAGGATTGTCTAACACTGCAGATACTTTATATTCCAGGGTCAATGATACTCAGGATTGATCTCCACCTTCTTAGAGGAGAAGTGGGTTTGGGGAATGATTTTAGAAGATGACAGGGCCAGAGGTAAGTGAGTAGGATATAATGAGAGTAAGTAAACTAAAAATAAAGTATATTAACAAATTTCAACCATTTTAGTATAGATGCATTTAATTTTAATTATATTAATCAATTTATATCCTTGGTTGTCAATATTGGCTCTAAATAAAACCTTGAACAGCAGATTTTTTACACAGAAGTGGTAACTTTGCTTTTTTTAAATTAAAAAATGGTAGTACCAATGAATTTGTGCAGTTTGTTTCTTTTTTTTATATACTCCCAAAAGTATGCTTTCTTCACCCTTATACTAGATAATTATCTTATGAATTGTTTCTGTTTGGATCAGCAAGAAGAATTTCAGATCTAGTATCAGCACATTTTTTTATTTGCAAAGCAAAATTCACTGTTATTCAAAACATTAAATATTTCCTTTAGTTTGAAAGAAAAAAATCTATCTTTGTGTGTAATGCCTTGTACACCATTCTCTATTTCCATTTTATTCTAATAATTCTCTTCTCAGTTGTAACCATCACAAAATGCTTGTTCTGAAAATTAAATGTACTTACTCATTTTTCTAACTGTTATATTATATTCAGTAATAATAACATATATTTGACCTGGGAGTTAGAAAATGCATAACCCAAAATAAATTGGAAAATGTATAACTCAAAATAAATAAACAAAACCATATATATGATATATTAATTTTATGATGCTAAAAGTGATGACAGGAAATTTTATGAGATTTTGTAATTTGACTTACCATTATAGGAGAGATTTATATTGTCAGAAGTTTCTAAGAATTCTCCATAGAGAATAGCTACCAGTTAGAATAAGTTTATACTTTCAAAAGGTTCTAAGGATTCTCAATAAGGGATAATTATTAGTTTGAGACAACAGGGGAAGTTAATTTAAATATTTATTCTTTTAAATCACGTATGTGATACTAGAGCTTTACTAGGATATAAATACATTTATTTAAATTATATGCTAAAATCTAATAAATGAGTGATAAAATATTTCTATTGAAAGATAGAAAAATCTTCAAATGTATAACTAACAGAACTTCAGTTGAGGAGATGAGTTCAGTCTCCGGATTCTATAAGACAGAAAGGATTATTGAGAATTGTCCTTTGACCTCCACACATGAGGCCTGGCATGTACACATCTACAAATATATGTTCATGCATGTGTACACACATAGACACATATGCACACATTTAATATAATAAATAAAACAAAAATTACATGATAAAATGTATATTAAAAAGTTAATTTTTTAAATGTGTATCGGTGTTTTGCCTAAATGTGAATGTCTGAATGTAGGGCAGTGGTCTGTTCAGGCAACCTAGGCCCAGTCAAGTAATAGGTCTGAACCCTGGTGACCCAGTTGGCAATATCTTTGCCTGTAAGGAATGGAAGGTGTTCAGCCAGAACTCCTGGGTCCTTTACTCCTGTTTCAGTCATAACCTCTCACAGCTGCCCCCACAGGAGATGTGTGCTCTGTCAGGTAGACAATGCCCCATGCTTCCAGCATTCAAGCTGGGCCCTACCTCCAGTCATCTGACCACAGCCAGACATGGCCCACCCCACAGACAGATAGTCATGCCTCACACAATATAAGGGTCAGTTTGCCCCCTCCCCTCTCTCCTGCTCTTTGTCCCTTCTATTGCCTTCTTCCTCTCTCTCCTGTTCTTTGTTCTCTTCTTTTGCCTTCTTTCTCTCTCTCTCTCTTCCACTTTGTTCTCTCTTGTCTTCTTGCTCTCTTACTTCCTTTCTTTCCTTTCTCTCTCTCCTCTTCTCCTCTCCTTTTCCTTTCTTTCTCTCTACATGACTGGCCTATTTTCTCTTTCCTATAATAAAATATCTAACTTATGCATTGCCTCCTTTTAACTAAATAACATGTCATGCAGCTCCAGGCCCTAGCAGCAGAGAGCCACAGCCCCAGGCCTCAGCAGAGACACACATGCCCACATCTGTAAATTATGTGTAGGTGTGATTCCCAGAGAAATATCAAGAGGGTTTTGCATACTCTAGAATTGAAGGTTTTTGTGATTGATACATGTCCTGCGGATGTTGAGAATCAAACTCTGATATTCTGAAAGAAGATCAAGTTCTTTTTACTACTGAACCATTCCTCTAGCCCTATCTGCAGAGATTTTAATTATATGCATATATATTATTTTCAACATAGATCAATTAATCTAAAATATTTATAATTTCTAAAATCTTTAAACACCACTAAGTTATATTCATATAGCTAAAGCAAGACCCAAAAAAGAAAGCATATATGTGAGTGTGGTGGAATAACTTTTATGTCCAACATATATTGGTTAGGTTCCTATATAATAGAAATGTAGTAAAATATTGGTCTGCCATATTCTACATAGCAATATAAACCAAAGGATTCAATGTTTCTAACATTTTAAGTGGTACATTAGTAACAAACACAAATAATAGATTATAATTCATTTAAACAATGCATATAAGATTTACTCATACAAAATTAAAAAGTAACATATTCACAATTGATACATTCATAAAGATGGCTTAAGGATAAACAATTAATTTAGTGTTACATATGAATTTGTAGTAAAATACACCTGGGGTATTAGTTTAGGTTTTTATTACTATGATAAAACCCCACAACAAAAAAGCAAGTTGGATAGAGAAAAGTTTCTTTAGGTTACACTTTCACATTGTTGTTCGGCATCAGAGGAAATAAGTAAAGATATTCAAAGAGCTCAGCAATCTAGAGGCAGGAGCCAATGCACAGGCTACGGAAGAGGACTGCTTACTGGTTTGATTGTTCTTGCTTGCTCAGTCTGCTTTCATTTAGAACCTCGGACCACCAGCCCAGGGATTTCACCACCAACAATGGGCTGGGCCCTTCCTAATTGATCAGTAATTGAGAAAATGTCTTATAACTGGATCTCATAGAGGCATTTCCTTAACTGAGGCTTGTCATTGCTGATTAATCTAGCTTGTGTCAAGTTAACGCAAAAACAGCCAATATGGCTGGATTTCAAAAATGATCTATTAAGTATTACTTTTGATACTTTGGGTAAATTACTAAATCTTTATTATATTAATTTTTCCCACCCAAAATAGATATGTGTATTTTTTATAGTTTCGTTATATTTTACATAAAAGTTTTGTATATATTCTATTAAAAGTGGTCATTGGTACCTGGAGAGATTCATCTCTGGTAGAAAACCTAGGTTGCATTCCTTAGGTCACTATATCTGCCCACTGCAGCTCTCAATTTCCTGCTGGGACGGTGATGAAATCTTATCCTTCTGGAGTTGCAAGTCCAAATAATTCCTTTCTTCTATAAGTTGCCATGGTCATGGTATTTCTCATTAGTTTCCTTGGTTTTATTTGTTTTTGAGAGTCTATCTTAATTTACATTTCTTCCCTCCCTATCTTCCCTCCCAAACTTTTCATATTCCCCTCTCCACTGTCCTTCGAATTTATGGTCACTTTTTTTTTTTAACAATTGTAATTGCATGTATATTTGTACACACACATTTATTCTTAATATAACCTGTTAACTCCTTATAAAGTTACTTGTATGTGTGTTTTCAAAATGAGCCATTTGGTACTAGGCAACAATTGGTATGCTTTTTCCAGTGGAAGACCAGCCTTCCTACTCCTAGATTTACTCAGCTGCCTATACAGTTCATTGTGTAGGACTGAGACCACATGCACTATTTTCCACATCTACTTTGGCATACTTATTAGTGTCTTTGTTCAGTACACATTTGTTTGGTCGTGTTGGCTAAAGATCATGTGCATAACTTTCAGGACATAAAATATCATCAAGATAGAAAAAAATAACACAAATATCTGAGGATTTTTTTTTTTGAAATTTGGCTTGATATTACTACTATTGTCAAAGCATTAAGAATAATGTCTTATGAATGATGATGCCTTTTCAACTGAGTATTAATATAAACATCATTGAAAATACATGTACTAAATTCTATGGAACTAGCTCTGTCATAGTTTATTTGCTGTTTGATCTTCAGCACTGTCAAAAACAAAATCTAAAAACAATATAATTATTTAAAATTCACCATACTAGTAGATTGAAATGAAATGCTAATGCTATAAAGAAACATGTGAATGCACATTGAATTTCATCTATAATGGCAAAAACGAAAAAACATGTCTATCATTTGTTACATTTAATCTCATCAACTTGATCAGATTTAATGTTATCATTGAAACAAATCTCTATCCATCTTTTGAGGGATTATTAAGTCTGAATGCACTGTGGCCCTCTATCTTATCCAACTCAAACCATGATTTACTATCAATAGTGGAATTTATCCACTTTCTTCTTCAAAGTGTTTCCTTTTTAAATTATCTTTGGTTTTTTTTGTTTTTTGTTTTTTGTTTTTTGTTTTTTTTACAATTCAGTCATTATCCTCCCTGACATTTCCTCATCCCATTCCTCTTCCCTGTCTCCAAGAGGATGTCTCCACATCCCACACTCCACCACAACTCGCTAGGTCTCCCCATTACCTGGGGCCTCAAATCTCTCAAGGATTAGGTGCATATTACATAAGGTGTGTGTGTGTGTGTGTGTGTGTGTGTGTGTGTGTGTATGTGTGTGTGTGTTTATAATTCACATATTCACTGAGGACAGAGCAATCATATCTAAGTGGAGCCTGAGAGGTACAGGAATTGATTAAAATCAAGCTCAGGTCCCCTACCAGAGTAAAATATACTCTTGTCCACTGAGCCATCTCTCTAGTTTTCTTAACTTGTTTCTTTTCATGTATTTGATCACAACAATGAGAAAAAGGTTACAGTAAAAATTAGTACCAGTAAGTGGAGCTCCTGTAGTTATGAGGTCTTTGGAAGTGATTTATGGCAGGAATATAAAACAATTTGCAATTGTGGGCTACAAAAGTTCAACAGTACTCAAGCAGAACTTAACAGGTCATTCTTTATAGGAACTAGTAAGATAAAAACAATAAAAACAGAGAAAGACAGATAGCAGAGGCATGGCTGATGAGTTTTCAGAGATATTGAGGTTCATATGGTCTGCCATTACTTTTTCAAGCACATTCTTGAACCAAGATATGGCACCATTACTACACATTGCAGTTGGCATGAGATAATATCTAAGCAGGAATGTCCTGATATATAAGACCAGATTAGAGGAGTATGGAAAAAAGATTCAGAAAACGGGACAAAGGAAGTCATAATGACTGTTTGTTCAAGCTGTGTGCTATATTTAGTAGCTGGCTGAACACTGTATAAGCAGACTTGAAAAAATAAAAATTGTTCATTCCTGAAAACTGCATTGTTTCTGTCTACCTTTCCATGTCCCTGTGTTGCCCACACCTGCTCTGGCTGTGGCCCAGAGGATAAGAGTGACTGTATTAAGAATTGGCCTAGAGGCCCTTCATGTGATAATTTGGCCAAGAATCTAGCTGCATTCTGCCATCTTTTGAGAACTCAAGCAAGGGTGAAGTTAAATGTAAACTAACTTGTTTGGTAGAGGAGCTTGCAAGACAGAATAGTATTAATACTGTGTCAATAGTATTGCTCACATCTCTTAACTAGGCAGGCACTAAAATTGAGCAAAAAGTAGAGTAGAGAGATTTTTTTTTTAGTGTGGTTTGACAATAAAAGCTATATGAGCAAATTTAAAGTTGGAGACAAAATAAAGATGGCAAAGAATCTGTGACTGTTATAGAGACAAGCACCATTAGAGATTCTTTATTCTATGTATTAGGGAAACAGGAAATATGCACTGAGAACAATAACCCTCCTATCAATGTCTTCATTTTCTTAAAATGCAAATTAGTTTAAAAGGAAGGAGCTAAATAATGTGAGTGCTGCAGAAAGAATTTCCTACTCAATGACAATCAGCTAGGAATATGTTTCCATAAAGTTGGCACTCAAAGACCAATGCAACTGTGATTCAAGGTTTTAGGCTTCATCCATAGCTGCTAGCAAAACTTTTCTGTACTGCCTACATGATGCTGAATTGATAAACACAAAATATGAGAGATTGATGGAGTTCATGATGTCTTACACAGTTCTAAAGGTCCATTGAGACCATACCACATGTGGTAGAGTTGTAACCCCTGAATAAATGTCATATTACCTATGTTGCAATAGAAATCCCAGGATGTTGGCAATATCAGAACAATGTGGCATCTGCTGAGCTGAGCTGCATGTAAGGAGTTGAACTGGAGTTAGATAAAAGCTATTTTTGGTGTATGTGGAAAAAGAAAAGGTTACCTATGCCTTTTGAAGTCTAAATGATTCTGTCACAAACCCATATGCCTGGCATAAAGCTGCAGGGTTTGATCTTTTACCTGTTGGATTTGGGATTTATTTGTAAATTTCTTTGCTATGTACCAATTCTGTTTTTTGGAATGGAAATGCGAATTCTATGTCATTTATAGGAGATGAGAGTTAATAATTAGCCTAGAGTCTCAGATGAGACTTGAACTTTGAACTTTTAAATTTTGCTCTTGTTAAAGACAATGAGGACTTCTGATGTTTTACCTAATGCATTTTGAATTGTGAAATAACCTATAATAACAAAGAATGGAATTACATGCCTTAAAGAGTAAACAAATTTGAGAGGGATGGATCTGCGATGGTTAATTTTGCCAATGTTATACATTTAGAGTCACTAAGAAAAATAAATACTCTGACAGTGTCTGTGACGGATTATTCAGATTAGGTTCATTGAAGTGAAAGATCCATCTTAAATATAAATGATATAATTCCATGTCCTGAAATCATGAGCTACACAACAACAGGAAAACAAGTATAGCATAAGTATTCACTGTTCTATTTCCTGACTGTGATTGCTATGTGGCTTGCTGTCCTGCAGTCCTGCCACCATGACTTCATTACACCAGATGGACTGAATGTATCCCCTAGGATTGTAAGCAGAAATAATCTTTTCTTCCGTAAAGTTTCTTGTTGTCATGGATTGGTCAAAGCCAATCAAAAAGTAACTAATGTTCTATCATAGTGTTATTTTAGCTTCTTTAACAAAATAATATAGACTAGGTTATTTTTGATGGATATCTATTAATTTACATTTTCCTCTGGCAGCTGAGAAAGTGAGTACATTGGTGCATAATCTTATTGCAAAATGACAATGTAAGGGCAAGAAAACAATTAAATAGTGGCTGTACTGGTTATTTTTAATTGTTAACTGCATACAATTTAAAATCTCTTGGAAAAAGTGTCTCATTAAGGGATGGTCTAGATCTTGCTGGCCTGTGGTCATGTCTATCACTAATTGTCTTGATTATGTTAGTTAACTTTGGAAGAATCCCATCTGAGGCAACAGCAAGGTATCCTGAGGTTTAAAAAAGAAAGGAAAAGGAATATATGTATGCACTACTTCCTTCTTCTCTGCTGTTGACTGTGGACATAGCTTGACTACCATCTTGAATTTCCTGCCATCTTGATTGCTTCACAATGATGAACTCTATCCTAGAACTGTGAGCTAAAGTAAACCCTTTCTTCCTCTGGTCACTTTTGTCAATGTATTTTAATATAACAATTTAAATGCAAATAAGACCAGGTCAACTTGCCATTAGTTTTGATAGGTCTAGGTATTGATCCTAAGCATGCTAGCCTCTATCACTGAGCTGTAAGCCAGTCTCCAACTCACCTTTTAAAATGAACTCACTTTTATGGGTTTTTTTCCTGTTCTCATGAACAGGAAAATGTTCTACGTTTTTTTAAAATTTTATCTTATTTTTAACTTTTTTTTACACTCAATATTCTATTCACTGCCCCCCAATCTACCCTCTGACTATTCCACATCCCACACCTCTACTCTACCCCACCCTGTCTCCACATGGATGCTCCTATCCCCCACCCCACCAGACCCCTAAACTCCCTGGGGCCTCCAGTCTCTTGAGGGTTAGGTGCATCATCTCTGAATGAACACAGACCCGGAAGTCCTCTACTCTATGTGTGTTGGGGGCCTCATATCAGCTGGTGTATGCTGCCTGTTTGATGATCCAGTGTTTGAGAGATCTCAGGGTCCAGATTAATTGGGACTGCTGTTCCTCCTACAGGATCACCCTTCTCCTTATCTTCTTTCACCCTTCCCTAGTTTAACAACAGGGTCAGGTGCTTTCATCTATTGGTTAAGTGCAAATATCTGCATCTGACTCTTTCAGCTGCTTATTAGATCTTTCAGAGGACAGTTATGGTAGTGTCAGGCCTTGGGACCTCCCCTTGAGCTGAATCCCACTTTGGGCCTGTTGCTGGACCTTCTGTTCCTCAGGCTCTTCCCCATTTTTCATTAAGACAGGAAAAAAAATATGAGTCAGAAAGGTGACTGTGGGATGGCAACCCCATCCCTCACTTGATGTCCTATCTTCCTGCTGGAGGTGGGCTCTATAAGTTCCCTCTCGCTATTGTCTGGAGTTTCATCTAAGGTCCATTCCTTGGAGTCCTGAGAGTCTCTAACCACCCAGATCTCTGGGGCATTCTGGGCGATCCTGCCTAACCTCCTATTTCCTGAGGGTGCCTATTTTCATTCTTTCTGCTGGCTCTCAGGGCTTCAGTCCTTTTCCCTCACCCAATACCAGATTAGGTTTCCCTCTCCCCCCCCATACCCCCTCCACATTGTCCACTTTTCCTCCCAGGTCCATCCCTCCCTCCCCACTTGTGATCTATTTCTTCCTTCTCCAAGTGGGTAGGCACTTCAGCTTGTTGAACTTTCTGAGTTCTGTGGACTGTATCTTGGATATTCTGTACTTTTTTTTGGAGGGCGGTCTAATAGCCACTTATTAGTGAGTACATAGCATGAATGTCCTTTTGGGTCTGAGTTACCTGACTCAGCATGATATTTTCTGGTTCATCCATTTACCTGCAAAATGCAGGATGTCCTCATTATTAATAGCTGAGACATATTCCATTGTGTAAATGGACCACATTTTTTGTATCCATTCTGCTGTCGTGGGACATCTAGGTTGTTTCCAGCTTCTGGTTCACACAAATAAGGCCACTATGAACATAATGGAACATGTGCCCCTGTGGCATGATGGGACATCTTTTGGGTATATTCCTGAGAGTGGTATAGCTGGGCATTCAGGTAGTTCTATTTATACTTTTCTAAGGATTCTCCAGATTGATTTCCAGAGTAGTTGTACCAGTTTGCAATCCCACCAGCAATGGAGGAGTGTTCCTTTTTCTCCACATCCTCTCCAACATGTGTTTTCACCTGAGATTTTGATCTTAGCCATTCTGATTGGTATAAGGTGGAATCTTGGGTCATTTTGTTTTGCATTTCTATGATCACTAAGGACTTTTAAATATTTCTTTAGGTGCTTCTCAGCCATTCCAGATTCCTCAATTGTAAATTCTTGATTTAGTTCTATGCCCCATTTTTTGATTGGGTTGTTTGGTTTGTTGGTGAAAATCTTCTTGCCTTCTTAATATATTTTGGATGTTAGCCGTCAATTGGATGTGGGGTTAGTGAAGATTTTTTTCCCCAATCTGTAGGTTGCTATTTTGTCTTATTGACTGTGTCCTTTGCCTTACCAAAGTTTAAAGAAAGAAATAAAAGACTTTCTGAAATTTAATGAAAATGTTGGCACATCATACCCAAACTTATGGGACACAATGAAAGCAGCACTAAGATGAAAGTTCATAGCACTAAGTATCCTGGTAAAGAAACTAGAGATATCTTACACTAACAATGTAACTGCTTACCTGAGAGCTCTAGAACAAAAAAAAGCAAACTCGCCCAACAGGAGTAGAACACAGGAAATAGTCAAACTCAGGGCTGAAATCAACCAAGTAGAAGCAAAGAAAACAGTACAAAGAATAAACAAAACCACAAGCTGATTCTTTGAAAGAATCAACAAATTAGATAAACTCCTAGCCAAACTAACAAAAGGGCAAAGAGGTAGTATCCAAATTAATAAAATCAGAAATGAAAAGGTAGATATAACATCAGAAACTGAGGAAATTCAAAAAATCATCAGATCCTCCTATAAAAGCACATATTCAACAAAACTGGAAAATCTAGATGAAATGGATGGTTTTCTAGACAAATGGCACATACCAAAGTTAAATCAAAAGCAAGTAAACTATCTAAACAGGCCCATATCACACAAGGAAATAAAGAAGTCATTAAAAAGCTTCCAACCAAAAAAAGACCAGGGCCAGATGGATTTCTTGCAGAATTCTACCAGACCTTCAAAGAAGACTTGATACCAATTTTCCTCAAGCTATTCCATACAATAGAAACAGAAGGAACACTACCTAATTCATTCTATAAAGCCACAATTACTCTGATACCTAAGCCACACAAACACCCAACCCCAAAAGAGAACATCAGACCAATCTGTCTTATGAATATTGATGCAAAAATACTAAATAAAATTCTTGCAAACTGAATCCATGAGCAAATCAAAATCATCATTCACCATGACCATGTGAGCTTCATCCCAGGGATGCAAGAATGGTTTAATATATGAAAATCCATTAATGTAATCCACTATATAAACAAAGGCAAAGAAATTAAAATCAAATGATCATCTTCTTAGGTGCAGAAAAAACATTTGACAAAATACAAGACCCCTTCATGTTAAAAGTATTTGACTGATGAGGAATTCAAGTCCCATACCTAAATGTAATAAAAGCAATTTACTGTAAACCAACAGCCAATATCAAATTAAAAGGAGACATACTTGAAGCAATCCCACTGAAAACTGGGGACAAAACAAGGATGCTGATTCTCTCCATATCTATTCAATATAGTACTCAAAGTGTTAGCTAGAACAATAAGACAAAAGAAAAAGAGAGAGAGAGATCAAAGGGATACAAATTGGCAAAGAAGAAATAAAGACATCATTATTTGCAGATGATATAATAGCGACCCAAAAATCTACCAGAGAACTTCTCCAGCTAATAAACAACATAAGCAGTGTGGCCAGATATAAAATTATCTGAAATAAACCAGTAGCCTTTCTTTATACAAAGGATAAACACACTGAGTAAGAAATTAGGGAAACAATTCCCTTCACAAATAATATAAAATATCTTGTGGTAACTCTACCCAAACAATTGAAAGACCTGTATGACAATAACTTCAAATATCTCAAGAAGGAAATTGAAGATCTCAGAATATGGAGAGATTTCCCATGCTCATGGTTTGGCAGAATTAACATAGCAAAAATGGCCACCTTACCAAAGGCAATCTATAGATTCAATGCAATCTCCATCAAAATCCCAACACAATTCTTCAAAGACATGGAAAGAGCAATTCTCAAATTCATCTGGAAAGGCAAAAAACTCAGAATAGCAAAAACAATTCTTTTCTTTTTTTCTTTTTTTGATTGCTTAACATTTATTTTGTTAAGAACGGTCATGGTCATTCATTGTAAATTGAACAAACTTAAGCAGAGCATGTTAGGATACACCTGTAATCTTAGAACTAGGGAAGCTGAGACAGGATTGTGAGCTTGAGGATAGCCTGAGCTACAAAGCAAATTTCAGGCCAACATAGGTTATTCAATAAGACCCTAAAATTAGAAGAGTGCTGGAAATGGATGATAATGGAACCTCCTTACAGTCCTGGAATTGAGACATAACAAAAGCCAATGAGTTTGGGACTTGATATATATCAGAGGATATATGTATGCTATACCATGAGCTCAGAATTGCTAAAGGGTGTAGAGCAGCCGAATCACAGTTTACATGACAATCAAGGCTGGATGCCTACTGAAGATATTGTTTAAAAAGCTGTATTGATCTTCTCAGTCTGCCACAAATAAGTGGCAAGGATCAAGTAGCTTAACAGAGGTCCATGTCAGAGGGTCTAGCTGCTCAGTTTTTGTTTTTTGTTTTTTTTTTTAACTTTTATTGCATTATGATAAGAAAAGTTACATAATTTCAATTTATCTGAATTTGTTAACATTTAAA
>NC_045030.1:114947457-114948057 GCF_008632895.1 Mastomys coucha
ACAACACTACTAGTATTTTTTTAAATAAGCATAAAAATATAAAGTCTTTTCATTTGTTTTGTATTTAGTAGAGTTTAAAATATTGGCTCTTACTGTGGTATAAGCCCAAAATAAGAACAATTTTTAGATATTGGATTTCATTGTAATAAGGCTGTATTTCAATGACCCTCACATCACCAAAGGATTTTATGTCCATCATAGCTAAGCTGAGAGTTGAAAGTTCTGCTACACCAAGTAATGAATTGTAGGCTCGATTTTTGGATACAGACTTCCTGCTATGGTCAAAGCTGTTTGACTTGAGTGAAAGAATTTATTCTCAGCCCACAGAGAACAGGTTACATTTATTTAAGAAATGGTGTAGGTATTAAGATGGTCATAAAGTCATTCACCAAGTGTTTCAAGGAACAATGGTTCTGCTTAGAAGGTGGCACAGACATTAGGTGAGGGTAAGAACACACCTGTAATCCCAGCCAGCAGTCAGTAGAGTGAGGCAGGAGGATTGCTGTAACTTTGAGGCCAGCCTAGACTATACACTTCGTGGCAAACCTGGCCTACAGAGTGAGACCCTGTCTCAAAAAAACCAAAGGATGATGACTTTAA
>NC_045030.1:114948365-114951574 GCF_008632895.1 Mastomys coucha
ATCTGCCCAGGATCTTCTAGCTTTCATAGTCTCTGGTGAAAAGTCTGGTGTAATTCTAATAGGCCTGCTTTTATATGTTACTTGACTTATCCCCTTATTGCTCAAAAACAATTCTTAACAATAAAAGAACAGCTGGTGAATCACCATCCCTGACCTCAACTTTTACTACAGAGCAATAGTGATAACAACTGTATGGTATTGGTACAGAGACAGACATGTTGATCATTGAAAACCCAGAAATAAAATCACACACTTACAGTCACTTGATCTTTGACAAAGACGACAAAAATATACAATGGAAAAAAGAAAGCATTTTCAATAAATGGTGCAGGTCTAACTGTCTCTATGCAGAAGACTGCAAATAGACCCATATTTGTCACCTTCTACAAAGCTCAAGTCCAAGTGGATCAAGGACCATAACATAAAACCAGGGACACTGAATCTAACAGAAAAGAAAGTGGGAAAGAGCCTTGAACTCATTGTCACAGGAGGAAATTTCCTAAACAGAACTCCAATGGCTCATGCTCTAAGATCAAGAATTGATAAATGGGATGTCATGAAACTGGAAAGCTGGGCTTACTGATTGTATATGGGATGGATCCCCGGGTGGGGTAGTCTCTGGATTGCCATTCCTTCAGTCAAACCTAGGAACTATTGTGGATGACAACTAGTGCTTGCTGACCAGAGCCTGATACAGCTGTCTCCTGAGAGACTGCCAGGGCCTGACAAATACAGAAGTGTATGCTTACCACCATCCATTGGACTGAGCATATGGTCCTCAATGCAGGAGCTAGAGAAAAGTCTCAAGGAGCTGAAGGGGTTTGCAGCCCCATAGGAAGAACAACAATATGAATTAATCAGTACCCCTAGAGCTCCCAGGGACTAAACCACCAACCAAAGAATTCCCATGGTGGGCCTCATGGACTCAGTTGCATATGTAGCAGAGGGTGGCCTAATTGGCCATTAGTGGAAGGAGAGGCCCTTGGTCCTGTGAAAGCTCTATGCCCCAGTGTAGAAGAATGCCAGGGCCAGGAAGCACGATAGAGTAGGTTGGAGAGCAGGGGAAGAGGGTAAGTTATAGGGTTTTTGTTTTTTTTTGTTTTTTTTTCGGAGGGGAAACCAGGAAAGAATAAAACATTTAAAATGTAAATAAAGAAAATATCTAATAAAAATACTTGGAAAAAAAGCCAAAAAAAAAAAAAAAATGAAGAAGAAACTGGAAAGCTTCTGTAAGGCAAGGGACATAGTTGATAAGACAAATCATTCTTACTTTTTAAAAGAATACACCGGTATAATAATAACATTTCTTCAGAGTTTACTACATCTGAAACTTGCAATGCTATCATGATGAAATGTTTTCCAATATGCTATTTAGCAGATATATTAAAGCTATTAAACTGATATAATTGAAAAAACGAATAGAAAATATCAAGGTGTAAACCTTTTTGAAAACAATGGGAATATTATTTTTTAAAATATACACTCTGGGAAATGTATACTAAGAGCCTTTGGTGGTTAATAGTAAGAGTGATAGAAGCATTTTTAAATTTAAAAATTATCATGGTACTACCATTTATATATTAATGAAAAGCACAAATAGCATATACTATAATAACCTCTATGTAATCATTTAGGGTCCTTTTTACAAAGAAACTTGTTAGATCATAATGTGAAAATTGGGCAGTCCTCCTAAGAAAAAAGTTTTCACAAAAACTTTAATAGAATATTTGGAGCAAAGATATCACCAACATAGAGTTAAACAATTTATCTACTGTTATATTATAAATGTATCAAGTATATGGCCAATTTAAAAGAACTTTACTAATAGTATACAGACTGCAAGTATATGTATAATTATTATTGTACTATACTTAATT
Organism: Mastomys coucha; assembly: GCF_008632895.1. Taxonomy (NCBI): domain Eukaryota; kingdom Metazoa; phylum Chordata; class Mammalia; order Rodentia; family Muridae; genus Mastomys; species Mastomys coucha. The sequence goes on from NC_045030.1 coordinate 114,950,243, forward strand.
TATTACATGTCTATCAGCTTGTCAATCCTTCTCATCTATTAATGGCTGTATTTCAAACTAAGTTGCAGACATATGTACAGTTCTCAAATTCTACATCCTGAATAATTAAGTAGATGTCAATGTTATAACATATTGATGTTAATATATTTTAAAGGTTGGAATGACAATTTAGAATTTCTGCAAGCTCCTAAAGCAAGGATACAGGATTTTCAACTAGTCACAAACTTTCCCCAAAGATGCTCCAGTTACTCTTAAGAAAATTTTATCTTGGGAGCCAAGATAAAAGATGTGAGAGGAACAACTCTAAGACACAAGTATTTAGATTATCTCAAATATAAATTCAGAGGAAAAGAAAGATGAATAAAAAAGAAATATTGGAATTCGGATGGAGTACCAATCAGAGTCCACTTAATTACCATGAAATGCTGGCATACTTGAGGCAATCGTCTTGCACAAACTCACCTGATACTAAAGTTCTAATATAGGGAAAGAGATATCTGCGAAATTCCACACAATGAAACAGCATATATATTATGATCATAAAGGTGTAGCATTTTGGAATTGCTCAAAAAGAAATTGCAAAACATATACTAATGCAACTAAGGCTTGAATCCTGTCAAGGAACAAAAGAGGAAAGCTCACACACAAAACAACCAAATAAAAACAAAACGAACAAAAAAACAAAAGTCCTGTTATTTAGATTACTTATTCTGATACAGTGCAGACTGTGATCCTCTCTCCGAATAGGAGTAAAGCTTTGCCACAGCTATACATATGATAGAGGATTAATGTATTGGATATACAGAAACTAAAAGCAACAACACAAAATACCTGAGCACTAAGGAAAAAATCTGATTTGGTAACAGTCAACAGAACTAAAGTTTTCAAATGATAAAATATAAGTAACTAGAAAAAACTTGTAAAAATGTTCAGTATCAGTAAATGTAGATTGAAATTACTGTATGATTTCATGTAGACTTAATCAGAATGATTATCATCAAGAAAACAAACAGGAAGAAATATTGGTGAAAATACAGGGCAAACAGATTCTTACTTAATTGTGGTAAAATCTTGTGTAGTTACTATGCAAATAAGATTGAAATGTCCTCAAAAAATCAAAAATAGATCTATGATAACACTCATGGGTATATACAACCAAAGGATTCTACATGTGACTATCCTGATACTTATTCATCCATGTTTAAGTACTGTACTCATCCATGTTTATGCTCCATCTATACTGTACTGTACTCACAGACCCAGAAAATAGAGACAGCCTAGGTATTTATCACAGTGAACAGATAATAAAAGTGAATATTTGGAATTTTTTCA
>NC_045030.1:114951584-114956707 GCF_008632895.1 Mastomys coucha
ACATTTATATTACATATAAATGAATAAAATGTTAGAGCGCAAGAAATCCAGCAAGAGATAACAGAAGACCAGGAGGATAGACATTGTATGTCCTCTCTCATATGTGGATGATATCCCAACTCTCTGGTTCTATTTATTTTACTTGAAGTTCCTGCTGAACTCAGGAAAGTAAAAAAAGAGCCACTGAGTGAATTATTATCATTAGAGAAGAGGGGTAATAAGACCAAGGTTAAATGATAGCAGAAAGGTGCAGTATTAGAGGATATAAGCAGGGGTAGATACATGAAATTGTCTGTTTAGCAAGTAAAAACCATGAAGGATAGAAGAGAGTTATTAGAACATATGTAGACAAGAGAAGCCAAAGAATGATATTATATTTCACACTGAAACCAATGATTATCTAAACTATAAATCAAATTTAAAAAATTAGAAGAAATGAATTATTACAGTGAATCAATAAAAGCATGCTATGGTTATATACTCATAAGAAACACATTTTGCAATGAAGAAAATTTTGAAATTTAAAGGAGACTTAAATGGAAATAATCACCACAGAGATATTTTATAAGACAAAGTAGTTCAAGAAGGCAAAAAGTATTTAAGTATGCCCATGATTTTGTTTGGTATATACCTGTAAGGTGGAATCATACGTCAAATGTTTACTATATTTTATACTCAAGAATATATCACTATACAGGTCTTCTTAGTACATTTACTGATCTACTTTTCTACTAATAGTTCACGGTAACTTACATCCTTACGAAACTTCATTTTTTTTAAACCTTCCAACTATTCCACATCCCATAACTCCAGACCCCCACATCTCCACGAGGATGTCCCCACCCTGCCACACCAACCCACAAGACCCCTCCACTCACTGGGGCCTCAAGTCTCTTGAGGACTAGGTGCATCTTCTCTGACTGAACCCAGACCTGGAAGTCCTCTACTGTGCATGTGTTAGAGGCCTCATATCAGCTGGTATATGGTGGTACAGTATCTGAGAGATCTCTGTAGACCAGATTAATTGAGACTGGTGATCCTCCTTCAGGGTCACATTCCTCCTTAGCACCTTCTAGCTTTTCTCTAATTCAACCACAGAGGTCAGCAGCTTCTGTCCATTGGCTGGGTGAAAATTTCTGCATCTGACCCTTTTAGATTCTTGTTGGGTCTTTCTGAGGGTGGTCATGATAGGTTCCTTTTTTGTGAGCACTCCATAGCCTCAGTAATAGTGTCAAGCCTTGGAGCCTCCCCTTGAGCTGGATTCCACTTTGGACTTCCTTTTCCTCAGAGTCTTCTCTATTTTTGTCCCTGCAGTACTTTCAGACAGGAACAATTATGGATCATAGTTTTTCACTGTGAAATTGCAACCCCCTCACTCACTTGATGCCCTGGCCTTATGTTGGAGATGTGCTTTACAAGTTCCCTCTCCTCATAATAAAGCCTTTCATCTAAGGTAACTCCCTCTGAGTCCTGAAAGTCTCTCACCTTCCAGGTCTCTGGTACTTCTGGAGGGTCCCCCTACTTCCTAACTCCTAAGGTAGCTTGTTCCATTCTTCCTGCTGGCCCTTGGGACTTCAGTCCTTTTCTCCCACCCAATATCAATCAGATCATGTTCACCTCTTCCCATCCCTGTCTGCTTTCCTTCCCAAGTCCTTCCCTCCCTTCTTCTGTGATTGCTTTCTTCTCCCTCCCAACTGGATTGAGGCATCCTCACTTGGGCTATTCAGCTTGTTGATCTTCTTAAGTTCAGTGGGTTGTAGCTTGAGTATTCTGTACTTTTTTTTTTTGTTAATATCCACTTATTAGTGAGTACATACCATGCATGTCTTTTTGGGTCTGAGTTACCTCACTCAGGATATTTTCTAGTTCCGTCCATTTGCCTGCAAAACTCAGGATGTCCTCTTTCTTAGTAGCTGAGTAGTATTCCATTGTGTAAATGAACCACATTTTCTGTATCCATTCTTCTGTTGTGGGACATCTGGATTGTTTTCAGCTTTTAGCTATCACAAACAAGACTGCTATGAACATAGTGGAACATGTGCCCCTATGGCATGGTGGGGCATCTTTTGGGTATCTTACCAAGAGTGGTATATCTGGATCTTCAGGTAGATCTATTTCCAATTTCTGAGGAACCTCAGAATGATTTCCAGAGTGGTTGTACCAGTTTGCAATCCCACTAGCACTGGAGGAGTGTTCCTCATCTTTGCCAACATGTGCTATTACCTGAAATTTTTATGTTAGCCATTCACTGAATTGAGTTAGAATCTCAGGGTTGTTTTGATTTGCATTCCCCTGACCACTAAGGACTTTGAACATTTATTTAGGGTGCTTCTCAACTATTCGAGATTCTTCTGTTGTGAATTCTCTGTTTATTTCTATACCCCATTTTTTGATTAGGTTGTTTGGTGTTTTGGTGGTTAGCTTCTTCAGTTCTTTGTATATTTTAGATATTTGCTCTCTATTGGAAGTGGAGTTAAAGACTTTTATTTCAATCTATGGGTTGCACATTTGTCCTATTGGCAATGTCCTTTGTCTTACAGAAACTTTCCAGTTTCATGAGGTCCCATTTATTGATTCTTGATCTTAAACTATTTTTATGTGTATGTATCTGCCAATACCATGTTATATTTTAAATCTGTATATTTGTAAAACATTGTGATCTTTTTAAAAATTTGACTAATTTATGCTAAGACATTATTTGCTATATAAGCATGGAAACCTGTGTTCAATGCCTCAGAACCTAAATAATAATAATAATAATAATAATAATAATAATAATAATAATAATGACAATAATGTAAAATTTTAGCACCAGGGAGTTGCTAGAGGGCAGATCCATGAGGCCTGCTGGCCTAAATATTGTACTCTAAGTCTAGCCTAAATTTTGTACTCCAAGGACAATCAGAGAACTTGTTTCAAAAAACAAGGTGTAATGTATCCAAAGAACAGTTCTCTTAGAATTTTCTCTGGCCTCTAAATACATGTGCATATACATTGTGCAACCATGAAAGGCAGCCTGTTTTCTGGTTGAGCTATTTTTAAATCTTGGAGACCCAGAAGGTGTTCCTGCAAGGAATGGAAGTTGTTTGCCTGCTCCACTCCTAGACACCAGACTCCTGACACAAGGCTTCAGCTCTCCATAATTCTGTGGCCATCAGTCATATTAGGGCAAAGCCCCCAGCCCTTACTGGAAGTGACTACAGAACACATAGCCTAAAAACAGATCTCCATTTTAGTAAGGCTCCTAAAGGCCTGAAGGGCTTAGCCAATTAAGCTCTCTTCTTCTCAGACACTCCTCCCTGCAAAAGGTATTTAACCTCAGACCTACCCTCAGAAAGTGGTATATGGCTTCACTCATCACAACTCTTCACTGTGACAATCAACTCATTAAAAACATGGACTCCTTAAAAACATTAGAACCTGCAATGGGGAACAATGGGTCAGGTGTTTCTCTAAAGAGTCTCAAGTCTAACCTCCTGTAGGAGGTCTCTCTGCCTTCTCAGCTGTGGTCTCCACCAAGCCAAGCCACTCGTCCAAGCAAGCCAAGGATGGATTCTCCTTCCTGTGGGAACCAGCTGGTGCTCTCCTCCTGCCCTTTTCCTTTCAGCCCCAGGCCAGAACCATCTCAGTAGTCCCCTACTCAGTTCTCAGCTATTCTAGGACATCTAACAGCATCTGCGGTGTCCAAGAGCTAGAACCCGCCATCCCTGGCCTCCGTGAGGCCCAGGGACCTAGGAGCAGATCTCCTGCAGTCCCCTGGGGACCTCAGACTGTGCTTGTCCATCCCTGGAGCAGGGTCCTTCAGCTTCTCACAGCCACATGCTGATTCGAGCAGTCAAACTTTCTGCCTCCTGCCTCCATGAATGGCCATAGCCCTGTTGCAGGCGGGACATGGGACACCATTTTAACCCACAATACATGAATACAAAGATATATACATAGGCACCTTCAGATACATAGAGATAATAATGTACAGTTGTCTTGTGCAATGGATTCCAACCTTCCTAATACTGAGAAGCTCATGTTGTGGTGACTCCAATCCATAAAATTATTTCATTGCTGTGTTATAATTGTAATTTTGCTACTGCTATTAATTATAATATAAATATCTTTTATGTAGGCTATCTAATATGTGACTCCTGCTGAAAATGTCTTTTGACCCTGAAAGTCATTGCATCTCATAGGTTCAGAGCCACTTACATAATGCATAAAGGAAAAATAATAAAAGATAAATACATAGATTAAAAAATATATTTGCTTCTTGAAGACACCATTTCAAGATTCAATAGGAATACACGCAAGATAATAAAAATGAGAAAATGTGTTAATATTGTCAGCCATTTGAAAATTATTATGCCTACAACAATCTACACAGTCTTCCTAAGTTTACCACAATTATTCACTGAGATAGATTATATTCTGGACTGTAACATTTATTTAAACAAATTGAAAATTGTAAACCACTCAATATATTTCTCTCTCACAAAATTGTTAACATAGAAAACATAGTAACAAAATGTATGAAAAATATTTTAATAACCTATGTGTTAAATGATAAAAACAAAACAGGTGTGATCATGCATACAAAAGATAAGACAAGGGGCCAAGACATAAAGATTTTTAGTTTTATGTGAGCCTGTGGTTCATCTTAGATCTGGTCTTGAAAAAACAATTCAAACAAATAAAAACATAGCAAAACAAACAAACAAAAAGAGACAAAACAAAATATTTTAAAAAGATGTTTTAGGTACATACTAACATACAGATGTATATGAAAGATGAATAAAATAGTGTTGAATGCAGGTAAACTCACTTCTGAAAGAATGACTGTAGATTTAGAAGCCCATTTTCAAACCTAATATGGAGTAGAGGACTAATAATCCTTGTTTTCATATCCAACACTGTTCAGTCCCTGTAGGAAATTCCCCTGGGTATTGCGGGCAATTATAGTCAGTATACAATCATCTTGGTGCATGCCTTCAAATAGGAGCCAGCTAATGCAAAGCCTACACCTAAACATGTCCTTTAGCATGCTTTTCTCACTCAGAGTTCAGTAACCAAACAACTAGGAATGAAGTCTGTGCTCTAATATTCCTCTCATTATTGAAAATGTGAAATTTTAA
>NC_045030.1:114956717-114973205 GCF_008632895.1 Mastomys coucha
TTCCTCTCATTCCTTAGGCTGGTTCTTTCCAATATTGTATCATGTGGAATATCAGTTGGGATATGAATATAAAACTTGTGTTTTATAGAGGTGGGGATCAAAATCAGGACTTTGTACATTCTAGTTAAGTATTCCACCACTAAGAAATATCCTTAGCCTCAAACTGTCTTTGCTATGCTGTCATCTCCTGATATATTAGGCTTAGCATGAACTTTCCTGCAGTATGTTCAGTATGTCCCTGTGCTGTAGCTGAAGTTGTTTCACTGATCAGGTTTTTACAACCATTCTCAGCTTATATTCAGCACTTGAAAAGCTGAAATCTTTCAGTGTTCTGGTCTGTGTTGAATTATTTATATAGGTTTGAGATCTGTTCTCAGGAACATTATTTTTTAAATATTTATTAAGTAACCTTCTGAAATGTTTCTCCAAAGGTTATGAGATGTGACTTCCATTAAAGCAACATGGAATTAGCTGATAAGCACAGACAGAGGTCAGGTAAATTGAGTTATTGTTTTTTATGTTTCAGACTGCTCTGTGGAACAGGGACAGGATCGTAGCATCTTCATAACTGTTTCTGTGTTGTAACCACTTCACTGTGAAGACATTTGTCTCTGGGGACATTCCTTGACAACCTGACAAAGGTATTTCTTGTGTGTTTGAAATACACTTAGGTGCTTCTGCCTGCCTTATTACTGTCAGAAACTGTTCAATGATACACTGCGACACAAGAGGGATCACAACCTGGGAAAACAGTGCACACACTTAGTTAAAATGAAAGGGAAGAAGAAATCTTCATTTACATCCTGCATAAGTTCTCTGAAGTGCATTCATAATTAATTTTGGAATGTACAGTGCCATAGCCATTATACAGCAACACCAATTCTGAGCAAAACAAGAGCCAATGCCAAATGATTGTGAACCCTAGCTGAATTAACTTTTGAAATGAAAAGACAATAGTGTGTAATGCTTGGGGAAGCTTGGAATGTCAAATCTCTACCCTGCCAGTAGAGTTCAGAATCCATTTTATTGACTTGGAAAAAGTAGCTTTGCCTTAATGGGCATCAATAAAGCATAGTTATATCCACCTTTTCATATGGTAATTTAAATTCTGAGAAAAGAAAAAGCTCCTGTTTACCTTGGTCACATAATTTTTTACAAAGCTGCCAAAGATACCAAGAGCACACAGTAAGGCAGTACTTTGATAAATGGTTAGCAACTAGATAGCAACATTGAGACAAAAAAAAAAACCCACAGAATTCAGGAATTAAAAATTCTGACTTTGGGTCTGGTTAATTTCAGTGTGTGATGTTTTATTATTTTCAGTTTTATATAAGAAAACTTGTACATTAAAACATCCATTTAAGAGTTAAATATGCCAGGACTCAAAGACAACTTGAAGAAAAAAGTACAGATAGAAAACCTCTGGGATATTTACCTTGCCAACATTTTCTTGCTAATGAATTCAGTAACAGAGGCATCAAAATCAAATGTAAAAGTGGGGTATTACTAACAAAGTGAAAAAATTTTGTTTTCATTTAAAAAAAATGAAGGCTGGATAGAAGGTTCAGTGGTTAGAAGACAGAACCTGAGTTTAATTGCTAGCACCTACATGGTATCTCACACCACCAGTAAAAACAGTCCCAAGGAATCTGACACCTTCTTTAGGGCTCTGCATGCTCTAGATATGTACATGGTACAGAGACATTGATGTAATCAAAAATACTTAAACATGTACATTTCAAAATTCAAAATAAACGTTTAATGATGCAGAATGAAGACTTCACTTGTAGAAGAACAATAGAACATATTAGTACAGTATGTACTTAACAAACACTTAACAACCAATATGCATAAATGAGCTAAACATACCAGTAGTAAGAAAATAACCTTATTTTAAAATGTGCATAGGAACCAGATATGCTTAAGAATGGGCAAAAAACAAATTACAAAAATGAGACTTAAAACAACACTATGCTGTTATCTCAGACTTGTCAGAATAAGTAAACATCTAGAACATATAAGGAGAAGGTCATCAAGGATCCAGTAAGTAAACATATTTTAACAAAGCCAATTATGGAACACAACACGGAGCCTCCACAAATAAGAAATGAAACTGGTGTATCTTTCCTATCAACTCACCCAAAGCCTGGCAACTGTTTCTTCTCCTCACATTAGTAATCATCTTATTTCATTCATTGTTTTATTTCCTGTTGCAGAACTTTATATTGGATACGATTTCACTTGTTTATTCATTGTTGCTTTGTTTCCCTGTGTCTTTGTTGTCATATCTAAAACCTCATTAGGTATGAAGACTGGTATCAGAGTGATTTTCCATGTGGGCTATCAGAAGTTCAGTAGTTTAAGGTGTTAAATGTATCTATTCAATATATTTTGAGTTCTTTGTTGCTATTGTTTATTGTCTCCCCAGCACCATTTATTGATAAAACCACCTTTTCCCCATTATGTGACTTCAGTTTTGTGAATAAAATAAAAAACAAACAAACAACAAAAGATACAATTTTTACCTTAAAGAGAATAGGTAGTGTTCTGGTAATGATGTTAAATTTGTCTAGTTGTTCTTTATTCTTTCCCATGTGTTGTTGGTTTATTAGAAGAAGCTGTTACTTCCTCCATAGTGTATGGAATGCTCGTGAAAAGAAATCAGATACACTCTGAATCCTGGAAGTGAGGTGCATTATGACACTGGGGTTACTACCTCAGAGTTCCAGTTTCAATCATTCTGGTTCTGAAGTGCCAGTGAGACTTCTCACCTCACAGTAACAACTATACAGTTACTGGCATCTAAGCTGTTAATGCACTGGAAGAGGTTGTATGAGTATTGTGAATCCTCAGCTATTCCTACAGATAGAGTGTATAGCATTCCAGACAAATTGTGTTTGACATAGAATTAACACTTTAGTTATTCACTATCTTAATGGCCTGCTACAGGAATATCCATAGCATTAAAGGCCAGTTGCATTCTTATACACGGTGGTAGAAGGAGATCTTAAAAAGGTAACTACAGGGATGTCCATAATGGTGTTGATAGGAATCTTACATGTACGTATTTGCAAGGGCCTAATGAAAGTTAGTGATGGGTATAGGCTGCTTTTATGAGCATGGATGATTAAGAGAATGATGGATGTGCATTAATGAGGAGTTGCAGGGATCAGCTGTGGATCCATGCATACAGGCACTGACAGAAGCAATCATGAGAAAAAGGATCAGCTATTTGTACACAATCAGCTACGCAAGGCACAACAGGCAGCATTCAATAGTCAAAGTGTCAGTGCCAGTCTTAGCCATAGGTACAAATTGCAATAGTGTAATTTTCTTTGCTGTTCCTTGGGGAGGTTTGTACCTATATATTTTCTCTGACCTTGTGGTAATGGCTTTGAGAGTGAGAGGTGGTGGTTTATGCACATAAAGAATGTGCAGGTGGACTGTGAACCAATGTTACTAAGCAGCAGCAGCAGCACCTCAAGTTTGATTTGGAAGAAGACTACCTCAGAATGTTCAATCAATACTCAGATCCTGCCAAGGCTGTTGAGCTTAATTTACAGTATTGAGTAATTGCAGCTGCCGCTTTGTGTGGTTGTAGTTACAATACAAGCTCAGGTTTCTCTGAAGGAGGTGGGAGAATCATAGTGAGGTAGTGAGTACAGTCTGTCAAGGCTGCAGTACCAAGTAATGTTACAAAAATGAGCTTTGCTTCAGCAGTCTTGTAACTATGGTGGCTCAAAGGAACAGGAATTCAAGCCAAGGTCAGGTTTTTAAAGACTGCCAGAGAAAAAAATATATGGCAGTGAGGAAACTGTGTGGGGATCTGAATCAGTTTTCTTGGCAATTGAATTTATCAATGGTAGAAGCAGCAAAGGTTCCCTTATGGACAAAAATCACTATAGTTTACAGCCTCACAATTTGAAAGATACTCAGAAACTCAGGCTTGAGGTTTCAGATCTTGCATGAGGGCTGTTGATCTCTTCCTCAGCCAAATCTGCTTGATTTCTGTCCTGAGCATATCATGTGAGCCATGTTTATTCCTGCCATAAAGTTAATGATAGAAATACCCAGCTGTTTTCTTTATTTTTATTTCTCTCCATATTTCCTACATTTTTCACTCAGAGATCTGAGTGTGTACAAATGGGTCCAATTGCTTAGGCAGTAGATGTCAGTCTTTGTATTGTGCAAAGAGGACATGAAATCTAGAGGAATTTCTTGCTTTTCTGCGTAGAGCAGAGCTGGCTTTAAAGAAATGTCATTCAAAATATGTGTCTGTAAAAATAAAGAAGAAAACACATACATACATACATATATAACATAACATAGAATACCATTCTATTTCTCAAGTACGAATCAGGCATGAAGTTTTTTATAGTCACTGTAATTTCTTGACTGTTTATGTCTCCTAAAATATATATGCTAATATATTAATCTCTGGTTTGATAATATTTGAGGGTGAGATCTTCAGAAGCTAGTGAACCATATTTGTAAAACTATCGTGTATTAGATCCCTACACTTGTGAAAGGGAATCCAGATACCTCTCTTAATTTTCTTTTACCATGTAAGGACTTAGTAAGCATTTAATAAGAAAAAAGACATAATTTAACATAATTATTTTAAGCACAAATGGATCAAGTGTTCAAATCAAAATTTAAAATGACTAAATTATTATTATAAAGTTTAACAAACACAAAAACACTTTTGAATGTCACAGTATTGCATATTTTAAATGACATAAGCTAGGCACAGTAAGACCAAGTATTAAATGACCTCAATTTCTTGTCAAAGTAAAAAGAAAGAAAAGTTAAAAAAAAAAACACTAATAAGCCTGAAAGTAGAATAGTAATTGACAGGATGTTGGTGGGTGGGAATAAGTGGAATATCAACTCTGCACCATCATTAAGTTTGGAGATATTAATGCATAATATTACCATTAAATTCATGAAACTGTGTTTTAGATCTGAAATTTGTTAAAAGAATATTTAAACATCTCCCCTACAAATATGTGGTTAGATTTATAATATATTAATACATTACTCTTATTGCCATAATTATTTCACAGTTTATGAATATTAATCCAACAACATGTCTACTGCCCTTAGTGTACAAATTTAATCCCAAAAATTGACCACTGATTGAGAGACTGACAAAATGTTGAATCAGAAAAAAGGTTGACAAAATGTTAGAGATAGGATATACCCAACTCTTACAAGAAAAAGAAAGAGCAACTACTTAAGAGCAGTACAGAGAGAGAGGTGGAGTTGAGCTCAGTTGAGTGCAGTGCAGTTCAGTTGAATGCAGTTGAGTTCAGTTGAGTTTGTACAGTCCACTCAGTTCCTTTCAGTTTGTGGAGTTCAGAGGCAGTTTTTCTAAGCAGAACAATTCAATCAGAAGCCAAGAGAAGTCAATTAGAGTCAGTCAACTTGGAGATTAGTTTGAGCCTGAAGAGCTGAGGTAAACCAGGTAACCAGAGTTCATGAAGAGCTAGAAAGGGTGAATTTATTCAGAAATATGCCTTAGAAGCTGAAACATTCTAGGCCTAGGTTAGCAGGTGGAGTCTGGAAGCTGAAGCCCTCAGGGTCTGTGCTTACAGAAGACTAGATTGTATAGAGGCTTAAAGCTTCCAGGCCTAGGCCTAGGGATAGATAAAAATTGTGTAGGCTCAACCCAACCAGCTCAAGTGATATATTTATAAAGGCTGGGTATGACTCTTATATCTCCCTTTGAGAAATGAATATATATATATATATGTACATATATGGTATATATTCCTGTAAATATAAACAGTCACAATTTTTGTCTGCAACATAAATTGCTAATGCAGGGCATAATAAATTAGAATCAAATTAAGGCTTTGACACTTCTGAATTGTCTTAATAAATCCAAACTTATAAATTTGCAGTGGCAACAGATAGTATGACCAAGAATGAGATAAAATACTCTTTCAGGAATTAATATTAATTACATAAAACTCAATAAATAAAGTAGAGAATTCTCATTACTTCTTTATTTAATAGCGTAAGCTTTACAGTTTTTAAAAGTGGGAAACAATAATGCCTTCAGAAGTATTAGAACAACTTTATTGCTGTGGATCTCACCACTAAGACTCTATTACAAGGCCAGAGATTGGTTAAAATATTGGTAATGTACACAAGAAGACCTGAGTTTGATACTTATAAATAAATCACATAATGCCACACACTTGTAATTCTAGCACTGTGCCAGCAGATATCATTAGGTCAAAATATCATGGTAATGTGGGTATGTGGCAGAAGAAAACAGACAGCATATTTAACAAATGGTGCTGCCTTATGTGCCAGTCAGCATGTTGAAAAGTGTAAATTGTTATTTCCTTGCACAATTATTAAAAAATCACATTTGAGGCTTAAAGCAACTAACACATCCACTGGATGGTTTTAGCTTCTTTGTCAAAGAGCAAGTGACCATAGGTGTGTGAGTTCATTCCTGTGTCTTCAATTCTTTCCATTGATCTACCTGCCTGTCTCTGTATCAATCCATGCATTTTTTAATCACTACTGCTTGAGGTCAGGAATGATGATTCCCCAGAAGTTCTCTTATTGTTGAGAATAGTTTTCACTAACCAGTTAGTTGTTGTTGTTGTTTGTTGTTGCTGTTGTTGTTGTTCCAAATGAATTTGAGAATTACTCTTTCTATCTCTGTGAAGAATTGAGTTGGAATTTTGGGGGAATTACATTGAATCTTTAGATTGCTTTTGGTAACATGTCCAGTTTTACAATGTTAATCCTGCCAATCAATGAGCATGGGAAATCTCTCCATCTTACGATGTCTTCTTCAATTTATTTCTTCAAAGACTTAGAGTTCTTATCATTCAGATCATTCACTTGCTTGGTTAGAGTCACACCAAAATATTGAATTAGGGTTAGGGTGAAGGGAGTCATTTCCTGAATTTCTTTCTCAACCCTTTTATCCTTTGAGTTGAGGAAGGCTACTGATTTGTTTGAGTTAATTTTATATCCCTGAAGTCTTAACAGTTAAAAATTATTAAAAAGCATATGTTCCATATCACCTTTGTGGCCTAACATTTGAGAGTCCCTATAAATTAGAAATAAGTTAACATAGGTCAAAAATATAGCAACATAATAAGTATTCTCATTACTTATCCTTCTTATCAAATTTCACATAATTATGGGGACATCCTTAAAGCAAAGTAGAGCCTAACTAGGTCATGCTGGTATATTCTTCCTTCCTATGGAAATGGCTTATTCTTCAACGTTTTGCTAGCTCTTAAGTGCTAGTAACGAACAATTCACTCCTTTATTGCTTACTTAGCTGTTAAGCCTTTGAGATTAATGACTTGAACAAAAATACTATTTCAGGGACTGTAGTAATAACTTTACAACCACTATAAATTATGGAGCACAACAGAAATGATTGTGTTTTCACTTAACCTGGATGTCATTGCTAAAGAAAGAAACCAAGACTTTGCACAATTAGCCAAAATTCATATGGTTTTCTTAGCATTGGATTTCCTGATCAACCAGTTGTTCCTCTTTCTATTTATTATAGACTATTATAGACTGTATTCTAATAGCTCTTCCCTTACAATATTTTAAGGATATCTAAAATATTAACAATCTATCTTCCAAGTCTTCCAAGTCTCTCTTTAATATAGTCTTCAATTTCCTGAAGATATTTTCCTTTGAAGTTATAGCCATTTGAGAATAACTGAGCCACAGATTTGAAGTTTTCATATGTACAAATGTGGGTTCTTACCAATGTTATTCCATAAAATTTCCATACCCTGATATGTGCTAAAGTGCTTTCTTCAAATAGTTTTCAAATTTCAATGTAACTATGATTATCAAAATAATTCTCTATTTTGTCCTAGGTGCTAATCTCTGTTAATTAAAGTACTATTGTCTAAGAAAACTCTTTAATCTAACTGAAAGAGATTTTATTGTTATAACTTTCATTATTTAAAGTACAGTATATCTCATGTCTCTGAGTTTAAACATTGCATAAGAGATTATATATATGTATGTACATACATATATATATATATATGCACACATACACACACATACACACACACATATATATATATATGTATATATATATATATCATATGGAGTATCTACATGATTAAATTTCTATCAAGTTTCTAAATATGGCTACATCTCAGTCCACATTGAATGTTAGGGTCACTAAATTAGATGCATCTCTTTTGGACTATATGAAAAAATCATTTCAGACAAATCTGCCTCATTTTATGGTCAATATGCCATTGAGTTTGGTTTATCCCAATCCTGATAACACATAGCTGTCAACAACTTATCTTTACTAAGCAAACCAGCAGCACCTGAAGTAAAGTGGCCTTAGTGAAAGATAGTTTGAAAGTTCTAACTATAGACTGACTAATGATTAAGCTCCAAACATACATGTTCTATGTGGAAAAATAAAGTCAAAATACACACACACAGACTAAAACAAACATAAGCTCTGCTATTATTTTAACAACATGAGTGCACTCAGAAACTATGATTACTTAAAACAAATCTCTATCAAGAAATAATCTTGGCATATGAAACACTGAAAAGTTCAGCTATGTATAATTAAGGCTTTAATTGTTTAACTTAGGCAATGAGATGAATGTCAATATCACTTTTGATGAATGTCTATGTTGAAATTGAGCTTCAAGACTTCTTTTAAAACACAGATTGTTTGGCCTTAATATAATACTAGAGTGTCACAAACATGTTCCATGTTAAACTAAGTAGTTATCCATTGGTGTATTTAATTCTCACATGGCAGACAATGCTATTCTTGCTCAAGATCCCTCTGTTAGAAGTAACCTTGCAACCCTTATACTAGGAAATCAAACTTTAGCCCCTGAATTAGCAATGTAACTCTCAGCTAAGACACAGCTTAATGAATAATTAGTTTTATTGGACAATATTGCATAAAGATCTACAAATACATCAGTTAAACTAAATAAAATATCTGAAAATAGAAACACATGGATTGATTCAAATGTTCTTCTATTAGAGAAAACTCCCTGGAACATATATCTCAAATGCTAAGTTCCTCCAACATGTTAAAAATAAAAACATTTAGTTTTTATGTGCTTTGATATTAGTGGTTTTATTGTTACCTATCATCTGCTTAGGCCATGATTTAGCATACATTTTGACCTCTAACAAATGTAAAGCTTTTCAGAATGTTATCAAAAAGAAAGAAAGAGAAAGAAAGGAAGGAAGAAGAAAGGAAGGAAGAAAAGAAGGAAAGAAAGAAAGAATTAGTAGAATTTCCCCAGGTAATTAATTCTAACCTTTAGGAGACATTATTATTTTCCCCAGAAGGCATTTGTTTCAGAAAAACAAATATAATTATCTGAAAGAGGATCATTCAATACCCATTACCTCCTCTTAAGCATACTTCCCATATTCATATTGCCTACCCACACATATCCACCCCATATCCATATACTGCTCAGTATCTCTCCACAGTTGTCTACCTGATATCCAGCTTTTCATAAAAAGTTTCCCAGCCTGTGTATCAGACTATGACTCCAACACTCATAGTTGTTGCTTGCAAGTCATATTATTTAATTAAAAATGAATAGCAATAATTATATATTTTTTCTCAAATATTTTTAAATTTTTAATCTTAATTGACTAGAAAGGAATGGTCACATCAAAGAATGACTGAAACACCACAAGAACAGCAAATTCTAGAACTCTGTATCCTGCAGTAGAAATTGTAATAGAATCATCTGGTCTCAAAAAGTCTCAGATAGCCTCAACCCTAGAGCTGCCTGGCATGGATCCCTAATAGTTTCTCTTTTGGGCCAGATCCATCCTATGCATTCCACTTTGCTCAGTGAAGTCTTATGGTGCTGGTATCTCCTACACACCTAGGTCTCCACTTTAACACAGTCATGCCATAACTGGAGTTTCAGGCAGTTATGAATTGCAAGATATATGCGCTGGGAACCCAACTCCTTTCCTTTAGAAGACCAGTAAGTGCTCTTGATTCTGTGCTATTTCTTCAGCCACTCATTCCTAAAAGCTTCAATTGTATAATTCAATATGTGTCAGTCCTGCTAACTTGAAATTCTTATTTTAACAAAAGTGTGCATTCTCATACTCTTTCTATACTGATGTAAAGAAGAAAGATTGGTTTATATTTGCAGAAACTGTGTAAATGTTTGCTTTGGATAATAGGGTTTAGAATTAACTAAATGAAAACTAAGGAAGGAATTTTCTGATATGGTAGATTTATTTCATCTTGCATCTTTTGTGAATATACCTGTGTATGGATATGTTTGCATGAATGTGGGTGCCTGCTGAGGTCAGAGGAGGGCCTTGGGTCACTTGAAATTAGAGTTACAAATTTATCGATAGCTGTGTCCTGCAAGAGCAGCAAGTGCTCTTAACTTCAAAGCTGTTTCTCCAGCTGCAAGACTGAACTATTTGTGCATGTAAAATGCATAGGTGAAAAATATGCAAAATTCAGCTCAAATACTCCCTTAAAAAGAATAAAAATGTATATTTTCTCAAGTCCCTGAATTTAGTTGACATTAAAATCTCTTAATCTGGGTTGTTTCCAGGTTCTGGCTATTATAAATAAGGCTGCTATAAACATGGTGGAGCATGTGAGAGTGGGGTGGCAAGCATGGGGGGGAGGCAACAGAGGTTTGTTCTTGTTTTTTTGCTTGTTTGTTTGATTTTTGGAGGGGAAACTGGGAAAGAAGAAATCATATGACATGTAAATAAAGAAAGTATCTAATAAAAAATAAAAAAAATTCTCTTAATCATCCTGCTAAAACTAATACAGGACTATTTTAATCTGAATAACAATATCTTTACTAAATGCATTGATTTTATAAAGAAAAACACTCAAAAATTGGGCTTTTCAGATAGAGTTAATACCAACAGAAAGGTAGATTTGTCACTCCAGTTAATTGGGGAGCTGAGGCAAGATGAACTTGATTTTAAGACCTACCTAAAATACTAAGTGTGTTTCAAGGCTAGTCTTGGCACCTTAGTGAAATCCTAGTTATTGAATACAAACCCCTGAAATTATGCAGATAAAAATAACATGAAATGGAATGAATCAGTTTCATTTACATATGCATGTGCCTGTGTTTTGTGTGTGTGTGGGCAGAGAGAGAGACAGAGAGACAGAGAGACAGAGAGACAGAGAAAGTGTATGTATCATAAACTTGAGAAGTAGCAAAAGAGAGTAGTGGGCAGTGACCATGCAAGAAATTAGGGAGTGGAAAGGGAAGGGGGAAGTGATGTGTTTATATTTTAATTTTAAAACATAAAACAACTTCATGACATAATGAGAAAATGTAAAAATTAGACTAAAACAATATAAAAATTAAAATAAAAATCCAGGTTAAGATATGTTTAATGCTGAATTCTAATAAACATTCTGAAAAGAAATATAGACAATTAGCTAACTATGTAAGGGCATGAATGTAGTCCCAGTTAAAGCAAGAGGACAAGGAGAGAAGCTAACTTAGGTTCATAAATATAACAGTATACTAGACAATAAGATGACAATTTCTTACATACAGAAAAGAAGTCATAGAATTACTATGTAAAATATCAATAAATCTACTTATTAAGGAGGAAATATGTGACAGGATCTACAAATGTAGTGAAAGCATTTGACAAAATTACCATATGACATTTTGTAAGTATGCACATATGCATAAATTGGACAAAATAAATAATATAAAATTGGATCTACATGATTAAAATAAAATAATCTCTATCAAAGGAAGCCAAAGACACAAATATTTTGAATATTGATGTCTATCAAACATTTCAAGGGAAGACACTATCAAAATTCTTTTATTTTTCTTATTTGCTAGAACAAACAGTTCTTCCATCACTTTGACACTAACCTGTGATAGGTACACAACAAAAAGTAAGGTTATAGTTGACTGTATGTGATAATGGAGAACGCAAAATCCTCAACAAAAAACAAACAACCCCCTTAAGAAAACTGAAAAAAAAATTATTCCAAATGATAAAGTGGGTTCATGCCAGAGGTATGCGGATGTGTCAAGATACACTTAATACATAAATCATTAAATGTACTGTGACTCTTCAAGAGAATGAAAGATAAATATCATCATCTTGATTAATGCAGAAAATCATCGATGATATTTAAAATCATTTCATAATAGAAATATTCAGCAAACTAATTATCAAAAGATAGAACAGTACAAAAACATGAAGTAACTCGATTAGTAACATTACTTTGAATGGACAAAATAAGAAACTTTTCTAAGATATGAAAGGAGACATAGAAGTCTATTTTATTCATTATCTTTTTTCTAATAAAATACCTGAGAAAAGCAATTCAAAAATTGCAGTTTGAAAGAAGAATCCACAAACTTGGCAAGGAAGCCATGGCAGCTGGAGCTTGAGAAAGCTGAGTTTCTCAGTTTCCTTTCTCAATTGCATTCAGTCTAGGACCTCAGTCCAATGAACTTGTGCCACCAGGGTACTGTGGGTTTGTCTACCTGAATTACCATAAGTCTTGTAAATTTCCCACAACTATATACTCAGAGATCATTTCTGTGGTGATTACAGTTCTATCAGGTTGACTATCCAAATTAACCATAACCCTTCCTCTATTTTCCTATAGGCTCATAATCATCTCAGTATGGCTTCAAAATTCTATAGCCTTTAAATTTTTCGGCACTATTTGAAAGTATAAATACAAAGTCTCTGCAGAGACTCATGCAACCTTTCAACTGTAGACCAAAGTAATATAAAAAAATCAAGTTACATATTTCCAACATACAGTGATAGATATGATATATTTACATTGATTTATACAGAGTAAACATTCCCACTACAGATGGAAAGAAAGAGCATGGCAATGAATAACGATACTAATGTAAGACAGAAACCCAGGAGGGAGAATAGCAAAATATAAAATTCTGTTTCCTGCATGGGAATTTGTAATAGGTAGCTTCAATGCTAGAGCTCTACTGCATCTATTCCCCACAATCTCTCTTCTGGGCCAGGTCTATCCCATGTATTTAATGTTCCTCATTAAAGTCTAATGGTTCTGCTATTGCCAAAATATTGGGGTCTCCATTATAAATTGAGTTTGACCTTCACAGTGTCATGGTATAACTTTTCCAAGACTCCTTGTAGGGATTCAAACACTGCCACACATAGGCTTGGCTCAGTTGCTCTCTGTGAGGCAACCCTCCCTTACTTTGTCAATCCTATATCTTTCATATCTATAAATTCATAAGAATGAAATTTCCAAGTTTTGCTGCCAGTTCAAGATGGAACCTGATATCCTTGAACCACACTTGTATCAGCTTCTGTGTAGTAACCCACTGTGTATTTGGGAAATAGTTCTTCCTTTTAAGTATCAGGGATTTGTTTCAGCTACATTTTGAGTTTAAACTCTCTCTTTCAATTAAGTTTACACTTCCAAAGGATGGAGCCTTAAGTGGGTAGGATATTAGCCTTTGGGGAAGCCCTTGCTGCTGTCTCAATGCACAGTGCTAGGCCTGTTTTGATATTTTCTAATATCTTTAACAATTAGAGATGCTTTGTTATCTATTCTGCTTGTCCGAAATTTTACATGTACTCACACACATTTCCTTACCAAACTTCACATTCTCCTTCTTTTTCTCTTCTTTCTTCTGCTTTCTTGCTCACTCACTGGGTGAGAGTAATAGCAGTGAGCAATAGCTAAGAGCAGCTGGAATGTTTCCCTGCCTTGAAATTCTTTGTGCCAAGCAAACTAGATCCTTAATTCTGTGCTCATCCTCACATTCTCAGGTAATTGGGAAAATATAGCCATATTATTAGAAACTATATAACTTATTTATTTTCATTTTGCCAAAATATACCACACATGGAATCTAGCATAAATTTCTGATAGTGTTCTTCCGTGGTGAAGTGTCATAAGGTCCAGTCTCTTCTTTTTGTTGGTATTCTATTATGTTGTCTCCACCTTTTGATCCCATATAAGCTTAATTTCTTACTTATTCCCCCTACTTCAATTCTATTAAAGAGTATGCTTAAAATGTAAATTTTAAAAGTGTAATCCATTTAGCTCACTGGAAGATTGTAAATGAACATTTCAAAAACATACACATTCTATTTTTTGAAGCCATATTCATATTTATGTTGATTTATGAAATTATGTAATGATTGAAGATATTAATACAGTTTAAAAACTTGAGGAAGATCTAGATGTTAAGCCAATGCCATAATAAAAGTAATCCACATAATACATAGCAGAAAAAGATTTTAAGTAAGTTCATTACTAAACTTAGTTGTGTGAAATGTATTCAATAATCTCCATAATCAGTATGGGTCACTCACTTTACATTCATATTCATATCATATCTTTCTAAGGATGAACACAAGGAATAAGGAGCAGTGTGTTGGAGAACTGAGGTATGAAGTATATTTTCACACTTCTTTCTCTAAGGAACAAAAAAAATGGGTTATAAATTGTGAAATTAGAATTTGCTCTTATGTCAATGCATTCTACTCTAGCACTTTTTGAGAGAAATGGAGAGGGGGGAAGCTTTAAAGTTCCTGTGAGCTGACTCTATTCTGTAGAAAACAGTATACTATTTCATAATTATGTATAAATACTTTTTAGAATATAGCACATTTTTCTCTTCAGAAAATAATTCATCAAATTTTATATATGTACAAACTTATCTATACCTGTGATATATATTTGATAAAAGTGTAGGTCATTGCCACTCCTTCATTTAATAAGCTGCCAACAAAATTTATAAGCATGAAGCTGGCATTCAAAATAGATTAGGGTTTATATTGGTTCAAATTCACCTGCTACTTTTAATGGCTGGTTTTATATCTCCCACTTAAAATTGCTTCTGGTTAAAAATTATGCAGGCTCACACTCTTTAAGGATGTGTAGCTTAAAGCCATAATGGCTATTTCAAATTGGTACTATTCATTACCATTTCCTTATATTTACAGTAGCGAATTGTTTGACATATAACAAAGACAGATAAGACTATCTGATTAAAACCATGCCGACAATGTTGTAGAACTTCCAAATTGAAGTTTATAGGTCAATATTGATCTTATTTTCCCATCTGCCAATCTTTAAGACTTAGCTGATACTAAAGATCACAAGGATATTTTCCATGGGCTTTGAAATGTAGCTAAATTAGAAATACAAGTTGTTAGACCATATACATCATTGATGCCAAGCTCTGACAGATCAATATAAATCTAAGAGATTGTTTTGTTAAAATATCATGTAAGAAATAACTTTATTACCCTAAACCAATTATATTGATTCTAAGGAAATTATTTTCTAAGTTGATTCCCTACATATCAAAATAGCAACACATTCTTATCTTTAAAGCTTAATAGTTAAAGTACCCATTACAGACCATACTATCTATTTTGTTCATAAAGATTCCTTTTCATGATTAGAATTTACTTTTGTTTGTTACTAAAATATATCTCATCCTATACATATTTTTCAAAAATCTGGATTTAGAAAATTATTTTAATAGTTATAAACTAACAATGTAATTTACTACTGAAAGTATGTTGTATTTGTTAAAACATAAACAAAGCCAAACAATTTTGACAAAAGACAAAAAAAATAGTTATTTCAGTAGTTGTTTGCTCAAATATTTTTCCATGGGACAACTGTGCTTCTCCAGATTTAACTTACAAGCAACCTAAGCAGAGACTGCTCTACCCTTCGATGCCCTGATTTATTCCAGGAGGGGGGAATGCCAGAATATGTAGCAACATGCCTTCTTCCCTCCTTCCCCCCATGCGCAGTGCACTGTTGGGAAAAAACAAATTGCTCACTCTTGTATCATCCTGTACTGTAGCATCCTGTAGCAATCATGGGATCTCAAAGACAGGTGGAGTAGAAGTGGGTAAACCATAAATTCAATGAAGCCTCCATGCTCCTTTCCCAGCAGTGCTTCAGGGTGATGATAGATGAGGTTGCTGGGTTTCCTGGAGTGCAGGAGGCACAAGGCAGAGCCTAGGAAAGCAGTCCTCTAGAAACAGCAAATCCACTTGCACAGCAAGGGATGGGCAAAGCCACTCAGGAGAGGTATGGAAGCCTAATAAGCATCAGGGGCTCCCTAGAAAGGCCAGAGTGTTCTTCTGCCTTCCTCTGGGACAGATACTTCCTGTCAGTCCACATCCAAGAGCCACATCTGTGCTCACAACCCAGTAAACTTCAGGAAATTACAGTCAGTGCTCCTCACATCATCTTGTTATTTGGAGCGAAAATATTTTGGTTAATAAAAACAAGGAGAAGGGAAGAGATTAAGGCCAAGCGTGGTCTATTTCCCTGGGAAATTTAGGCAGGCCCTCGAAATCCCAACTTGAAGAGAAATGAAACAGACACAGCTCCCAGGTGGCTGGGCCAGTCTGTAGTCACTGCACTAGCCTCTTTTCTCCAAGAAGGTTCCAGGTGTCTTTGTAAAGAAGTGG
>NC_045030.1:114973397-114980850 GCF_008632895.1 Mastomys coucha
GTATTTTTAAAAGATTAATGAATGCATGTTTTACAATATGATAGTACTAAAAAATGATTCAGCACTATACTTATTTACTATAATGCCTTACATGTACTTGTTTCTTTAAATTTATGCTTCTCTCATACAATATATCCTGACCACAGTTTTCCCTTCCTATATTTTGTTGTCATTTTAACAAATATAGACACATAAGTCTATCTATATTAAAAGGTAATTTTTTGATGTTCAAAATGATGCCTAGTTGTTGAAAACAGAAACATTAAATACATAAGTCAAGAAGACTTTAATGATTGTCTTTGTATTTCTTTTGCTGTCAAAAATGCCATGACCAAAACCAGCACTGGGAGGGAAAGTTTTATTTTAGCTTGCCTTAAAGTCCCTTAAAAAAAAACACACATCATTAAAAAAATGTCACGATAGGAAATCAATGCAGCGACATGGAGTAAGAAACTGCTGCAGTGTCGCGACCACCTGCCAGCAGGAAGGACAACAACAGCAGGATTCTTCTCAACCACACTTTATTAGGAGCACCCAATTTTGAAGCGAGAGAAGGACCCCGCCCTCTGGAGCGGTCGGCTTATAAACCTTATTGTGTGGATGTGTCGATGCCTGATTGGCTCAGCAGTGTCTCCTGACCACTGCGTCACCCATTTGGAGAGGGTGCAGCAGGAAAGGCAAGCATACGCAGGTGTGCAGAGTAAACATGCCTATGTGGATGGCGTTGTGCAGATGTACAGAGTTTACGTGGATGGTGTTGGCCAGTGCCCAACAGCGCCCAGCACTGCAGAGGACATGGAGTGCTGCTTCCTGACTTGCTCCTTGAGGCTTTCTCATCCTCCTTTCATATAGCACCCAGGATCACCAGCTCACTGTTTGTACCACTTACAATAGGATGAGTCCTCTCACATGTATCTCTCATTAAGAAAATTTCTCATAGGCTTGCCTGTAGGAAAATCTTATGGAGGCAATTTCTCATTAGACTCCCTCTTCCCAAATGACTCTATTTTGCATCTACTTGGAATTAGAAATAGCCAGGACAGTGATGTTTAACAAAAGATTCCAATATATTCTTGATAATTATTTGGAAGTTGATGTAAAATATCTCATGACGCACAATACAATAGCACACTCACATTTAAAGCAAATGTAATGCCTTTTCCATTAGGGGAAAATGCAATAGAAATGATACACTGGCTAAAATTGGTAAGATGAAATGTCTTTCTGTCCCTTTCAATCTCCATGTCTCTTTGTGTATCTCTGAATCTGTCTCTAGCTCATCTCTCCATCTTGCTTTGAATTTACTATGTAACTAAGGATTAGAATAAAATCCTATTCTACCTACTTCCACTTCTAAATTGCTGAGAGTACAGGCATGTGCCTTCATGCCTGGTTTGATGTGGGATCTAGAACCAAGGATTTCATGTATGCTAAGCTAATCCTGGAATGTTTTTTTTCAGAACAAGGGGCAAACATAATTGCATATGATCTACTACAATTTTGTTTACCCTTCATTTAATGTTTTTAATTTAATTTATTATGATGATGACTATTGTTGCTGTTTTTGTTGTTTGAGACAGGGTTTCTGCACTTAGTCTTGGCTGTCCTGGAACTCACTAGGTAGATCATGAGTCCTTAAACTCACTCTGTCTGTCAATCATGCTGACCTTGAACTCATAAAGACCCACCTTTACCTACTAAAGGCTGAGGTTAAATGTATGAGTCACCACACCTGACTTTCATTTAGTTTTTTTTTTTTTTCTTATCCAACTCTGTAAATAATAAGTGAGCCCTGCTTTATGCATGGGCTGTATTCCTTACAAGATAAATCATTTAATTTTCCAAATATCTCCCAAATTCCTCCAAATCTTTTTTCCCTTTGCCCCACCCCTCCTTTTTGTTTGCTTTTCTTTTTTTCCTAGAAAGGGTTTCTCTGTACACAGACTTGGCTGTCTTGGAACTCACTCTGTAGACCAGGCTGGTCTGGAACCCATAGAAATCTGCCTGCATCTGCCTCTCAAATGCTGGGATTAAAGTCATGTGCCACAATGAAAGGCACTATTTTTCCCTTTTCGAAGAAGTTTTTGTTTTGTCTTTATTTGTGTGTTTCTGTTTTAAGAAATTCATATATGAGCACAGTATATGCATCATTTCCACCTTACATCCTACCCCTTCCAAATTACCTGTGCCATTCTTATTGTCCTCACCTCTTCTTTATTATTGAATGTAGATATGTATATAGAAACAACCTGTTGAGTTCATTTTGTGCTGCTTATATATGTATAATATATATATGTGTGTGTATATATATGTATATATATGTATATATGTGTGTATGTGTATATATACATATATAAACACATATACATATGTATACAAATATATACACATATATACATATGTATATATACATATATGTATATATATACATACATACACACATATATACATATACACATATATATGTATATATATATATATTTTTTAGGGAAATAATCTTTGAGGAATATTGTTTCTCCTTCTCCCAGTAGCCAATAATTGCCTGTAGCTCTTCATATATGAGGGTGGATCCTCATGACACTTTGCTCATAGATTTTGGCATGTCTGCTGGTATTGTCATTTTACAGGTCTTGTTTATGTGAAAATATTGATAAGCAGTTCCTTATCACATATAGAAGACACGATCAGGCAGCAGATGTTCTAGTCCTCTGACTCTTGTAATCTTCCAATATTTTTTCTGTGTATTCAGCATAGGGCTTCAGATATAGATGATCTACATCTACTTCAAAGGGAAATTCTTTGGTGAGAAACAAGAGCTATACTTCTTTGTAGGTGTAAATCTACTTTTATTCACCTAAATGTAATTTTTTCTTGGAGGCTAATCTAGGTCTAATACTAGGAGCTTCTAGCCTCTGCTAACCTAGACCTAGTCCTGGGAGCTTCTAGCCTCCACATAAGTTTTCCTAGCCCCAGAATCTTTGCAGCCTTTGAGACTTACTGCTCAATGAGCTCCTAGTTCTTTATGGTCTCAGGCTGCTTGGTTTAACTCAGCTATTCTGGATCAAAACTCTCTTGCATTTGACTTATTCAATCTAGCTTTTCTCTTGGCTTCTGAATTTCTCTGCTTGGCTTCAGACTGACTCTAGCAATCTTTTCTAATCTGCTTCCTCATCATTGTGTTTCTCATTATGTCTTGTGTCTAACTTGTTATCTCTTCTCTGTAAAACTCTTGTTACCTGTCTCTCTAAAACTCTCCCATTAAAACTACCTTCTGCGTCTGTGTGCTACTCTATTCTCCCTCCCTAAGTTACTGTAGAGACATCCATGAAATCTACTGTATTCCTGTACTGTACTCTCTTTTTCCTGTACTGTTTGTCTCTCCCTTAAGTAGCTTCCCTTTTCCCCCTCTTCTTGTGAAAGTTGGGCATATCCTATTCTATCAAATCTTTCTCTGATAGATCACTGTTAAAGCTACTGAATTAAACATCACTTTCAAACTCGGGTTCTTTCTTCTACAACCTAACTTTACTTTCATTGTTTGGGATTAAGTACTAAGGCTCCATCTCTATTCTATTCAGAGGGATTAAAGGTGTCTACTAAGGGCTGAGCCACACCATAGCTAGAAACAGGGTTTGTCACGAAATAACACAATCTGGGGATTCACAATGTGATCAAATATCCTATATATTCAAGAATTTAGAATGAAGGTAGTAATTATACTGGATTAGGAAATTGTAGTATAAAGTTCTCCTCTAGGGAGATGTCTATTACCATTACTCTTGAAATGATTCTCAATACTGAGATAATGAAAATTGTATTCTACTAACAATGAATATTCATGAGGGTATTCTGAAATGCAAGCACAGAGATTCAGGAAGAGAGTAATTAAAGAAACCCCATATTGTCCTGTGCCTTAACAAGGTTGGTGTAAATAAGTATGAATCTGTAGGAAGATATGGTATCAAAACCAAAAATCACTACAATAGTCTAGTTAAATCCATAAAATTAGAATTTAGAATTATAAGAGGATCAAAGAATTTTAAAACACAGTCCTTAGCAGCTCAATATGGATAATAGACCATCCCTATAAGTGAGCCTGTAAGCAAAAAGAAAAGTTAAATCTTGATGAGCTCCAGAAGTATTGTCTAGGATATTGAAAACATAGAGTGTGAGACCAGAGATCTGTTATTTGCATAGTGAGGGGTCACTACAAAAAGGATCTCCTGCCATATCAGTTCATCAATGGCTCCTACATTTTTTAAATTATTATTATCAGATCCTGAAAGTCACTTCTTATATACTCAGTTAGCAATCATTTTAAGAATTAATGTGAGCATAGGATATACTATGATTTTGTCCTGAGTTCATGGACACATGTCTGTAAGTAGGAAGTGACATATATATTTTACAAAGGAGCTTCTGGCACTTACATTTCAAAGCAGTGATCTGACATCAGACCTGTGGTAGAGATCTGCATGATCAAGACTAATGGATGACTCACAAATAAACATGACCTATTCTAAGCTACCTGAGCAGATTGATTTCATCTGGGTAATTGCTTTCATCTGGGTAACTTCTTGATTCATCTTGTCTGTGCTGATACATTATTGTGAAAATATCTCTTAAAAAAAACACATTGGAAAAAAGACAGCATTTTGAACAAATGGTGCTGGTTCAACTGGCAAATAGCATGTAGAAGAATGCAAATCAAACCATTCTTATCTCCTTGTACAAAGCTCAAGACAAAATAGATCAAGGACCTCCACATAAAACCAGATATACTCAGACTAATAGAAAAGAAAGTAGGAAAGAGCCTCAAGCACATGGGTACGAGGAACAATTTCCTGAACAGAACACCGGTAACTTATGCTCTAAGATCAAGAATTGACAAAAAGGACCTCATAAAATTTAAAAGCTTCTGTAAGGCAAAGGACACTGTCAATAGGACTAAATGGCAGCCAACAGATTAGGAAAAGATCTTTAATAACCATACATCCATTAGAGGGCTAATATCCAATATATAAAAAGAACTTAATGTTAGACTCCAGAGAATCAAATAATCCTATTAAAAATGGGGTACAGAGCTAAACAAAGAATTCTGAGCTGAGAAATACAGAATGGCTGAGAAGCACCTAAAAAAATGTTCAACACCCTTAGTCAAGAGGGATATGCAAACCAAACCAAACTTGAGATTCCACCTCACACCAGCCAGAATGGCTAAGATCAAAAACTGAGGTGAAAGGAGATGCTGGTGAAGATGTGGAGAAAGAGGAACACTCCTCCATTGCTGGTGGAATTGCAAGATGGTACAACCACACTGGAAACAAGTTTGGCAGTTCCTCAGAAAATTGGACATAGTATTGCCTGAGGACCCAGTACACCACTGTGGTCATATAACCAGAAGCTGTTCCAACATGTAACAAGGACACATATTCCACTATGTTCATAGCAGTCTTATTTATAATAGCCAGAACCTGGAAATAACCCAGATGTCCCTCAACAGAGGAATGTATACAGAAAATGTGGTACATTAAACAATAGAGTACTACTAAGGTATTAAAAACAATGAATTCATGAAATTTGTAGGCAAATGGATGGAACTAGAAAATAATATCCTGAGTGAGGTAACCCAATCACAAAACAACACACATGGTATGCACTCACTGATAGGTGAACATTAATCCAGAAGCTCGGAATACCCATGATACAATTCACAGACCACATGAAGCTCAAGAAGAAAGAAGACCACAGTGTGGCTACTTTGGTCATTCTTAGAAGGAGGATGAAAATACCAATAGGAGGAGATACAGAGACAAAGTTTAGAGCAGAAACTGAAGGAAAGGCCATCCAGTGATTGTCCCACATACAGTTACCAAAACCAGACACTATTGTGGATGCCAACAAGTGCTTACTGACAGGAGCCTGATATAGCTGTCTCTTGAGAGGCTCTGCCAGTGCCTGACAAATACAGAAGTGGATGCTCACAGCCATCTATTGGACTGAGCCCAGGGTCCCCAATGAAGGAGCTAGAGAAAGGACCCAAGGAGCTGAAGAGGTTTGCAGCCCCATAGGAGGAACAACAAAATGAGCCAACAAGTAACCCTAAGGCTCCCAGGAACTAAACCACCAACCAAAGAGTATACAAGGAGGGACTCATGGCTCCAGCCGCATATGTAGCAGAGGATGGACTTGTGGGACATCAGTGAGAGGAGAGGCCCTTGGTCTTGTGAAGGCTTGATGCCCCAGTGTAGGGGAATGCCAGGACAGGGGAGTGGGAGTGGGTAGGTTAATGAACAGGGGAGGTAGGATGGGTTAATGGTGTTGGGGGGAGGGGATAATATTTGAAATGTAAGTAAAGAAAATACTTATTTAAAAAGGTAAAAAAATGGAACTTCATCACATCCTGAGTTAATAATTTAGCTTTAGGTTACTTAATACTTAAGTTGATAGCATATAGTATACTCAGCCTGGTTGTTAACCTGACTTTAATATAAGAACCAACATTATTCACCTTGAATTTCCCATGCAATATGTTTTATAATCAAAACAGGTGAATAACTTGATATTAAGTTATGTGCTCTTCCTGTCCCCTTTTTTTCCTCCTACCCACATCTCTTCCTCCCTCTATCTAGGTCATTATTTTGTTCCTGGTTCTAAGTAGAATTGAATCATCAACACTTTGGTCTTCCTTCTTCTTAAGCTTCATATGGCCTATGAGTTGTATAATATGTATTTTGAGCTTTTGGGCTAATATCTACTTATCAGTGAGTATATACCATGTGTGTTATTTTGTAGGAAAAGACTTGAGAGAAGTACAGTGTGAAAGGAAAATCAATAGAAATATGTAGCAGTGAGGGTGGGAACTGTGAATAGCCACTAGAAAGTCACAGATGCCAGGGAAGTGAGAGGTTCTCAAGACCCAATGGGGATGACATTAGCCAAAATACCCAACAAAGGGGAGAGAGAACTTGTAGAAACCACCTCTAGTAGATAGGCAGAGCCCCCAGTTCAGAAACAGGGTCACCCATCCATCTGAAAAACTTTAACCCAGAAATTTTCCTGTCTAAAGGAAACACAGAAACAAAATATGGAGCAGAGACTGAAGGAATGGATATCCAGAGACCATCCTACCTAGGGAGTCATCCCATCTGCAGACACCAATCCTTGACACTATTGCTGATGCCAAGAAGCACTTGCTGACAGGAGCCTAGGATAGCTGTCCCCTGAGAAGCTCTGCCAGCACCTGACCAATACAGATGCAGATACAGCAAACCATCAGACTGAGCCCAGGGACCACAATGGAAGAGTTATGGTAAAGAATGACAGAGCCCATAGAAAGAACAAGAATTTCAACAAATTGCCCACCCACACACACCTGGGATAAACAATTTTAAATAAAGAAGGATTAAATGTTTTGTTATGATTTCTCAGGTGACAGTGCATGGCTTCTTGG
>NC_045030.1:114981517-114982609 GCF_008632895.1 Mastomys coucha
CTGGCTCCTTAATGAGGCAAACCATCAAAGAAGCAGGATTTGTCATAGTGGACAGAATATGAGCAAAATGAGGTGCTGAGAGGAGAATGCCAGAAGACTGGTCTTTTCAGTGCCTAGTATTTAAAGATCTAAGTTTGGTAACTCAGTGAAATGATTTGTGGTATATAAATTGACAATCATTATGCATTGGGGAATCTTTTCTTTCTTTGCGAAATGCTTATTTTCAATTTCTTATCAGCATATCACTTGTTTCTATGCACCTAAAATAGATAAAGCAGAAATGACTAAAACTACATTGAAAAAATGAACATATTAGGACCAACTTATTAGCAAATTTAAGACATTTCACTCTATTTGTTTAAATAAATTAAAACATTAAATTCATAAAATATTTCAAGAATACAAATTAACCTAACAGATATATTTAAAAATATTGCAAGGAGTCATCAGAAAATATATGATGTTTTAAGTATCAAAGTTTTAGTTACAAAAACTAACGACAGGCTGAATCACAATTTAACAATAAGAATTGAAATCTTACCTCTATATATTCCTGCATTCTCTTAGCACAAAGCAATTAAGTTAGAAATAAGAAAAAATCCATATATATGTAAATAAGAAATACACTTCTTGGGAGTTTATTGGAGAACAAAAAATTGTACCATAAATCAAAAAACATTTACAACTGAAAGTAAATAGAAATATGACCTAGAAATGAATCTGATACAATTTATATTGTGCTTAATACTACTAAAATCTTTACATTAGAAGGGGAACTGAATATCAATGTGACTGAAAAGGAAAAACAAAAATATTACGTGAGCAATAAGAAAGATAAAATTAGAAATTAATGACATAGCTGAATAATATTGTAAGAAAAATATTGCAAATATCTGCAATATCAAACATCAATTGAGAACTTTTACCAAGATGGATGCAGAAAAGAAGTAAAGAATAAACACTAACTCTTTGAAATAAAAATGAAGAAATGAAAAGGGCACTGCAAAAATTAAAAAGAATATATGATAAATAGATTGCTAACAAATCTGAAAGTATATGGAATGTACTCCCAAGAAAATCTCTTTTTCAAAA